>NC_140583.1:751957951-752125451 GCF_964204655.1 Triturus cristatus
ATCATCAAGATTATTAAGGACAGGATAAAGTGGCTGACGAACAGCATATTGACCCGAGACTTGCAGCCTACGCTCTTTCTCTTGTCTCTCCGTCTGTTCTCTTTCCTCCCGACGCTTCGCTTCCTGTGCTCGCACATGATCATTCTTCCGCTGCTCTTTATCAAACAGCGCTTTCTCACGTTTCTCTCGCTCACGTACTTCCTTCACCCACAACCGCACACACTCAAACATATCCTGACGAGCACGCCGTTTACACATACACTGTTCCACATACTCAATCTTACGCATATCAAACGATCCATACAAAGGCCATCGTAACTCAGGATCCTTCTTAGTATATTTCCTCCATACTGTGCTGTACATTATGGAAGAAAGACCATGCTTCACATACATATCCCTATTAGGAGTCCCCTCTGGGGGAGCCGGAGCAGATTCCTCGAGGTTCAACCGGTTTCCAAAGCAGCAGCACCACTTACGGAGTGCGCTAAAAGCAGGCATGCTCAGAAATAATGCAAAATATGCAATATTATAAAGAAAATGGCACTTAATCGTTGCGCCGTTCAAAGTTACACAGCTCCGGAGAAATCTCTCCACATTACCTGCCTATATGTGTTGCAACGCATATATTTTCACAATAACCAATACAAGATATGACCAGTCATCACAAATCAAACTCAAATAGCCAGACCAGGCTTCAAAAACTCGGAGCAAGTACCGTACAACGGTTCTTACCAATCAAGAGTCCAGATTCCAACTGCCAAGCTCCAAAATTCGCCCAAACGGCTTTCACGGCAGGACCGACAGAAGAGGTCTCAGTCGAGGACCGGCGCCACCCAGACGGTCAGCTCGGAAGGGAAGGAAGAAAAACCTCGGGATGCCAGGGCTAAAAGACGCCGCTGGCAGTGATCACATCCCCGGCCAAATTCCTCACCTTCGTCGCGACCAATCCTTCGAGCATCCGAGTCGCCGATGAGCCCCACGTGACGGGCGCCAATTGATGAATACTGGCCCCAGCTAGGCCCGCAGGACACAAGGGTTCGCTCTCCTGCAATGGAATCTATAAGGAAGTTGGCACGGAAACTGCAAAGTACAAAAACAAGGTTTATTAACCCTTAAGGGTGGTCCTACAATCCATACAACACTCTTCAGTATTGCATAGAGTAGCACACAGAACTTGCATACATGGTCCCCTTTTATACACAACAGAGGGGCTCATAAGTGGTTGGATACAACATAAGACAGAGAATATTACCTTTTATGGTCATTTTCGATACTGAATCAATATATGGGCGGAGCTGACACACTCCTTGAGCCCGCGAAAACATGGTCAAGCAAGGCTAACTGGTAACAGATGTGGTCAAGTCTGGGCATGCGCCAGATGGACAACGGAGCTATTTATAGACTGTTACTAGGCAGATTACAAAAGCAACTAACACGGAGGTAGGACTTTTCTCGTGTTGAACACGTGGAGACATGACAATACAAAATGGAGTCCGAACTTCAGTCAACATAACAGAAGAGACATGCTCTAAAGAAGGGGAATTCATGTCTTTAGTAAATGCTTAATCACATCGTTGTTTCAATTTACAACAGAACAACTGAAGTAAAAGGGCCAGTCCTCATGGGAGGTTACAAATGAAGACAAGGCGATACTAAGGAGGGACTTACAAGCCTATTAACGAATCAGAAGCCAGCATTTACAAAGGACAAGGACACAAGCCAATGGAAAATATGGGAGGAGAGTGGGCGGGGCTTCTAGTCCATGCTCCAATACATCATACCACAGAGTAGTGCATGCGCTTCCCAGGCTCGACCTAAAAAATAAGTATAAAACATTGTCATTTACAACGCCATTAGCTCTAACTTTCATAAAAGTATGAGAACGATTGCGTTGCAAATTCTTGTTTCATTAGCATGGACACAAAAAGATAGGGCAGCTAGTAAAATGCCAAGTATGTTGTATGTTTCAAACTAAACATGCACTGTTATTCAACTTATTGTGCAAGTTATATGTTTGTAATTAACACCTTGTAACATATTCATTATATGAAATTCAAAAGACTTTCTTTCCCCATTTTATTACTTTGCTTTTTTCATTGCCTTTTTTTTTACCTTTACCCTTTAATCTTTCGCTCGTTTTGATATAATTTTTTCCTTTATTTGAACCTCTGCGGTGGTTTCTATTCCCTTCCCCTCATGTTATTTTGTTACGATTCGATATGCTTCAGCAATAGTTTATTTGGTTTCACAATGTTTATTAACTTAGGGGCATATTATCAAGAAACGGCGTTAACATTATCGACGGCGGCGATAATGGGCTTGATAATATGCCCTTGAGAATTCCCATAGAAGCCCATGTTCTGGTGTCAACATGGGCTTCTATTGGCATTCTCTGCGGCATATTATCAAGCCCATTATTGCCGCTTTTGCGTCAGTTCTCTGCCGCTAAAGCGGCGATAAAATGAACGCCGTGCTTGATAATATGCCCCCCAATTTCTTCTTCCATTACAATTCATTCTATTTCTTTCTGTCTGTCTCTTTTTGTGCAAACGTTTCAGGTGACTTATCGCCAGAGACGAGGTTGGCATCCTGTTGAATCGTGTATCCCCTAACTCAACCCGAGCAGTGATGAGCTGCTTCTGTCTGAACCTGCCAGACTGAGTTTCGTTTCCAAAAAGTGCCGAAGAGCAGGGGATACAAGATACCGTGGGGATACCAGATATTACACAACACCGGGTCATATGCATAAATGTCAAGGTGCAGTCTCCACGCTTTTGCTCGAGACAATTGAACTATAGGATGACCGTTGAGGCACGATACAGATTACTAATCAAGGTGAGGTCCATTGACCCTGGCAAAACGTTAGGAACAAAACTTTTTTAAGTGTATGAAATAAAACGCCTAAATCCGTCCCCCTTTCCCCGATTCAATAGATTGCTTGAATGAAGTACGCGCCAAAGGCTCTCCGCAGATTTCAATTTAAAGCGACCCGAGATAGCCAACAGAAAGTAAGCTCAAACGCGATATGTACTCACATAATGCACAGCACACTTACTGTGCATTATGCCCCTTTGTGTGCATCTCCCTGACCAGACGATATGTATCGCAGGGTCTGTTTATTTGATTTCAAGCAGAAGGTGCTGCAAACGAAAAGCACCCTTCCTTTCCACGTAGCTGTGAGGTAGACAGTCACTGACACGCTTTGAAGAAAGGAGCATATTATCAAGACAGGCGCTAAAATTATCGCCGCTTTAGCAGCAGAAAACTGCAGCTAAAATGGCGATAATGGGCTTGATAATATGCTCTATGGAATTCCAATTGAAGCCCATGTTAGATGTCCTTCACATCTAACATGGTCTTCAATTGGAATTCCATTGAGCATATTATCAAGCCCATTATTGCCGTTTTAGTGGCAGTTTTCAGCCGCTAAAGCGGCGATAATTTTATCGCCTGTCTTGATAATATGCCCGTATGTTCTTTGTTTTTGTTTCCGCTTCATTCCAAAATAAGCCTACCCTCACGATTCCTTTTCACAGTTGTTTAATTAGAACACCGTGGTTCCTTCCTTTCTTTTCTTTCTTTAGTTCACACCCAGGTCACACTGTTGAAAAGACTTGCGGCCAACCATTCACCAAAAAGCAAAATTCACGTAAGTCTTGATGTTGTTTAATTAAACTGGAGCAATAAATACACAAAAGCATACGTATTGTTAAATAACATCCGAAATTGAGACAAGATGTCCGTGTCTCTTTATGTTCACTGCTACAGGTTCAGCCTTAAACTGTTTGAGAAATCCGATCGAGTCTCTTGACAGACAATGGTATTTTATTCACCAGAATAGCTTATATTTTCAGAAAACAGTGAGAAAGAGCCCACACTCATTTGTCTATTTCATTAAACCAACAGGTTACACTGTGCCCAGCCCTGATGAATATCCAGCAAAATAATTAACGGGATTGGAAACGCGTCGGCTTTTCCACTCCATACACAAAGGGCCATCCACTAGTCAATGTCTAGTTATTTTTCTGAGGAGGCCTTACTCAAAGATTTAGCCCTCCAGAAATTTTGCCCATGTGATAACAGTCCTAATTAACTAAGGCGTGAAGCAGCAGGTTCTAGGATTGTTTGAATTGATGATGCTGGTGTAATGATTTTATGTTGACTTTAATCTTTGTTACATAATTTGTAGTCGTTTGAACAATTTTTGTGTTTTGTTCCTTATTCACCATCATTATTTGTTTAGAAATTTCAGAAGTAAATTGATTTTGTGTCGCGCTCAGACATATGTAAATCAAAAAGTATTTAAGTATGTAACAAATATATGTGATAAAGGTCATGATTGCCTATGAACAGTGTGGTCAAGGCATTAAGCCTGCTTAAATAAACAGCAGCACTGCAAAGTGGTAACCAGGTCACTCCCTTTCTTGATTAATAACTTTTAGAAGTTGGCATTTCTGTTTGCTATGTGTCTACCTGCCTGATGTCAATTGCATGTCTGGCTTGTGATTGACAGGAGCTGAGAGGTGTGGGTGGCTCCAGGAGGGGCAGGGTGAGTCAGCACTAGGCTGAATGGGACACCTGGACTAAGAGTAGTGGGAGGGGTAATCCCCTGACTCTGAATAGGCTAGTGTCTTCCCTAGTGAATGCTGGCTCCGCCCCCCTGTGGTCTGTCTGATGACGAGCCCCCACCTGAAACAAGGGAAGAGGAGCTTGCAAAACAAAGTGCTCGAAATCCCCCCTGAACCAGTTGCATCTGGTTCCCCCATGTCCTACACTAAAGACAAAGGATTATGTGGTATAAAAGTAGGGGCTGTGACCCCATGATGTTGTTCAGTTCTTGTGCTGGTGCTGTGCCTGCCTTAGTGGGGGCTTGCTGCTGGGGCCCAGAAGGAACCGCCATGGGGGTTGCCTCCCTGCTGGAGGACCCTGTGTGCTGGCCTCCCTGAGCCCAGCTATGCCCCTTGGACTCTTGCAGGACTTAAGCGCCTCATGAGTGCTTTTATGCTAAATTTTGCCCTAAAGGAAGAGGAGCGTGTGGACTGTTGCAGCACTGCGCTGCATATGGAGATGGAGGGAATCCCCAGCATAGGGATTCCCCCCGTGATGCTGTGACTGAGCAGGAGCCCAACCCACATTTTGCCACGTGAGCGGGTGCCCACCCCTCTTTATATCTTAAAATTTCGAGAAGTCAAGCGAGCTGCCTGACTCCAGGCAACGTGACTCATCTCAGCTGCCCCGCTTGCAGAGGGCAGCTGCACCAAGGGAGTAATTTCATTTGGAGAGCACCAGTGAGGCCCGAGGGCAAAGTTGTGCCAGGGCCTATTTGTTTATTCCCAGCTGCGCCACACCAGCACGGGCAGCTGCAACATTTCTGCCTATGTGTTCAGAGGGCATAGTGAGTGCCCCGGCCCACGTTTGAATTCACAGCTTCGCAGCACTTAGTGCCAGCTGCTACGTTTAGACCATTCATTTCATTGGGGTCACCTTTGTGAGAGATAGGATTGAGATACACTCCTGCCGCAGCGCAATGGCGCGCTTTTGAATATTGCTGCATTGGCTACGCGCCCTGACATTTTTGGGACACAGGGCATTTGAGCCCCTTTAAGAAGGCCAGTTGGCCAGGGGGTCTGTTAGGTTTGTAGGGCGCCAGGCCCTGATGTGATTTATGTGATGCTAGGAAATGTGATTTATCTGCTATAATTTACGCACCCTGTTTCAGGCCTCTAATGTGGTTTTTTGATTATGAGGTTTTGCATACTGTGTTCAGCCTAAGGGTACATGCCCTGAGTTGAAAGACCAGTTTCATGTTACCACCCATGAACTGGAGGGAGATGGAGCGGAAAAAGGGTGCAAGGCACATGAGGCTACTGCCTCCCACTCTAAAAAATCAGAGGACAGAGGCATCCCGGATGGCCTGGGGCTTTCCCTTGACACTGACAGGTGTCAGAGGCCTCTGTTGGTTGCCATCCTTGTGGACAGGGAATTGTGGGCAGAAGGGAGGACGGGAGCCTACCCCGCCTACAAGAGCTCAAAGATGAAGTCCCGGGTCCCAGGAGGGGGCCCGGGTGAAGTGGGGAGGTGGCGTCTGCTTGAGCAGGGCTCCCGTGTGCATGGGAGAGCCCCGCAGTGCCAACAGCAGGAAGCGGAGAAGAAGAGCCTAGTGCCGGTCCCAGCCGGGAGCAAAGTCCGGAGGAGTCCTGCCCCCAGCTGGTGAGTGGGGCTCCGTGGTGGTTCTTTGTGTTGGTGCCTGTGCGAGGCACAGAGTCTGAGACGCCCCGTCTAGCAGCGGTCCGCTCTAACGGGTGGCATGTCTTTGATTCAGAGCCCGTGTGGCTCCAACGTGGGGCGCAGTTGTTTATTTTATCCCCGGGGGGCACCGAGGGCACAGAGGTGCCAGGGCCCTGTCACTTGGTTCATCTCAGCTGCCCCGCTTGCAGAGGGCAGCTGCACCAAGGGAGTAATTTCATTTGGAGAGCACCAGTGAGGCCCGAGGGCAAAGTTGTGCCAGGGCCTATTTGTTTATTCCCAGCTGCGCCACACCAGCACGGGCAGCTGCAACATTTCTGCCTATGTGTTCAGAGGGCATAGTGAGTGCCCCGGCCCACGTTTGAATTCACAGCTTCGCAGCACTTAGTGCCAGCTGCTACGTTTAGACCAGTCATTTCATTGGGGTCACCTTTGTGAGAGATAGGAGTGAGATACACTCCTGCCGCAGCGCAATGGCGCGCTTTTGAATATTGCTGCATTGGCTACGCGCCCTGACATTTTTGGGACACAGGGCATTTGAGCCCCTTTAAGAAGGCCAGTTGGCCAGGGGATCTGTTAGGTTTGTAGGGCGCCAGGCCCTGATGTGATTTATGTGATGCTAGGAAATGTGATTTATCTGCTATAATTTACGCACCCTGTTTCAGGCCTCTAATGTGGTTTTTTGATTATGAGGTTTTGCATACTGTGTTCAGCCTAAGGGTACATGCCCTGAGTTGAAAGACCAGTTTCATGTTACCACCCATGAACTGGAGGGAGATGGAGCGGAAAAAGGGTGCAAGGCACATGAGGCTACTGCCTCCCACTCTAAAAAATCAGAGGACAGAGGCATCCCGGATGGCCTGGGGCTTTCCCTTGACACTGACAGGTGTCAGAGGCCTCTGTTGGTTGCCATCCTTGTGGACAGAGTTTTCCTTGGGTTGGGCACAGAAGTAAGACCCTAGGGGTGGAATAGGTCACATCAATTTGTTGGATGTGGTGGTACTGTCTACCTACTGGGATGCATCTGGGAACAAGTTAATGTTAGGAGCTGCACAGATGGGGCGCAGTAGTATGGAGGAGGATTCCTCGTGAGTTAGCTCAGTGGCCCCCTGAGAGTATAGCCAGAGGGATCTAACTGGGTTCAGAGAGGCATAGAACTGGCAAGTGCACTGCAGTAGTCAGGGCACTTGACTACTAGGTATGGAGAAGGATTCTCCATGTGTTAGCTCAGTGGCCCCAGAGAGTATAGACAGCGGGATCTACCTGGGTTCAGAGAGGCATAGAAATGACAAGTGCCCTTCAGGAGTGAGCCACTGCTCTAAGCAGGGAATTCCATCAGGGTAATAATTAATCTACCCTGGCCTTAAGGGTTGTGGTAGAAAATGGCCCTCTCTGAATGGTCACCCCAAAATGGTTGCCTTCCTCCTCCTCTCTTTCTAACCTAGGTTTTGATGGCTTTAGGACTATGAGCACTTTACCACTGCTATCCAGTGCTAAAGGGCTTGTGCTCTCCCCTCTAAACATGGGAACATTGGCTCGTACCCAATTGACAAATTTAATTTACTTATAAGTCCTTAGTATAGTGCACTACATGTACCCAGGAACTCTAAATGAAATCCTACTAGTGGGCCTGCTTCACTGATTGTGGCACCCACACAAGTAGCACTTTACACATGTCTTAGACCTACCACTGAAGAGCCTGTGTGTGCAGTTTATGCTGTCATTAAAAAAAAAAACGCCAAGCCTTAAACTCCACTTTGTTACGTATACGTCACCCCTAAAGTAGACCCTAGGTAGCCCATAGGGTAGTTTGCTGTGTAATTTAATGGTACTATATGTACTTATAAGTTTTACATGTCCTGGTAGTGAAAAATACCAAAATGCATTTTTCACTACTGTGAGGCCTACCCCTCTCATAGGTTAACAATGGGAATTCCTTATTACCCTTATAAGCTGTAATTCATGATTTAGAAGGAGTAGCTCTATCATGTTCATTATCATTTGAATGGTAATAATAAAGCCTCTCTGCTGGCAAAGGTGAATTTATCATCACTATTAAAAATGCCACTTTTAGAAAGATGCCATGTCTCTGCTCTTAGCTCTGTGAGTCTGCAGGTTGTCTCCAATACGCGTCTGAAGTGGGTGACAGCTAGACTTTGTGCATTCCCTCTAGATAGCCACACACAAAGGAAGGTTAGTGTGACTGATTGACACTTACACCTGAATAGGCAGTGTCCTATCCCCACACGTAGCGCTGCATACCCCCTTGTAGTGAGTCTGGAGCCAGAGCTGAGAGGGAGGACCTCTCTGCACAACAAAGCCACTATTTGAAGTCACTTCTTCTTCAAAGGCCCAAATGGGTATGGATACTAGGGGCCTCATTTATGAAAAGTGACGCATCACTGCGTGAAAACAGTGATGCGCCACTTTTCAGTGCGCCCTCCCTGCGACTCCAGTGATGCGTCATATTTACAGTATGACGCATCATGTCGCAAGGAGTCACAGATACGTCAGTATTTCTGACGTATCTGTAGGCGCAAAAGTGACGCATCGCTGGAGTGTGTCACAAAAGTGACGCAACTCCAGCAATGTGTCCTTTCACATGGGTCAAGCCCCATGTGAAAGGGCCTGCGTCAGTCTTACGCCTGCTGTGAGGCAGGCGCAAGAAATTGACGCATTTGCACACTAGAAGTGGCGCAGTGAAATCTCGTAGATTTCACTGCGTCACTTCTACGACCCTTTGTTGCGTCAAAACTCCCCCCTTGCATACATTATACCTGGCGCAGGTATAATGTGGCGCAGGGGTTTACAAAGTGACGCATCTACCTAGATGCGTCACTTTGTAAATATGGTGCAACATGGCGCATGTTTTATGCCACTGGTGCGTCACAAAAAGTGACGCACCGGCGGCGCAAAAGTGACGCAGTGGCTCATAAATGAGCCCCTAGGTCTCTGACCACACCAAATCACACACTACTGGACCTGTGAAGAAACTTTGCCAGGAGGAAGGTCTGCTGTGTTGCTATAAGGGCTGCTACTCTGCAGGACTAATTCTCTGAAAGAACTTCTTTTCTGCTGTGCTGCCCTTCTGCCTGCTAACCTTTGTCCTGCTGAGGAAGAACCGGACTCTTTCACTTGAATCCAGAGTGATCTCCAAGAGCATGATGGCTTGCCTCCTGCTTTAAGAATCAGGGGTATCAAAGTCTTATCCCCTGCTCATTTGCCTAGTCCACTGGAAGTGAATCCAGGTACTTGATCCAGTGGAAGCAATGCAACCTCTGCTGCATGAGCATAATCAACGCATCGCCGCTGTTGCACAAACAGAACCGGCGCATTTCACTTGGAACCAGTGCATCGAAATTAGGACCGACGCATCAGAGCCACCACATTGCCGCCACTGAAGTCACACGATCAACGTATCCCATCGACTGTGTGCAAAAACCCAGCGCATCAGCTTCGGAACAAACACTCTAAGAACAAGTGCTTTGTTTTTTAGAGACTGATGTATTGCCATCCTTGTGTGGAGAAAATAGACACATCATCTCGACTGTGGGATCGACACGGATGCATCGCTTGGCTACACGCCACATTTCGCTGTTGCAGCCAGGATCAAGGCACTTTTGTTCAGCAGGCTTTGTGTGTCTCCTGTAACTGGCCCACGCTCCGATGCGGTCTGCCTGAATTCTTGACTTTACCCCGGTCCAGTGTGACCAGATAACCCCATAGGCGCCTATTGCTTCGAAGCCCTCTATTTCACTTTAATGTGTAAAAATTCATATCTTGATTTTTGTTATTTTGGTATTGTTTTATTCATAAAATCATAATCTATTTTTTGAAACTGGTGTGGACACGTTTTTGTTGTTTTCACTATTACTGTTTGTAGTGTTGCACCAATACTTTACACATTGCCCCTCAAGTTAAGCCTGCCTGCTCTGTGCCAAGCTACCAGAGGGTGAGCACAGATTAATTATTGGTGTGTATCTGACTTACCCTGACTAGGATAGTGGTGCCTGCTTGGACAGGGTGCATACCTCTGCCAAACAGAAACCCACTTTCTAACACCTCTATTGTGTTTTTCTCTATTTTGCAAGTGTGCATGCAATTGCATATTATATGCATGTTCCATTTTGGGAAGCCAGAGTCTGCCTTGTGATGTACAGGAATCCCACCAGGCATATTTGTATATTGCTGTATTCCTGTGAGCTTGGTGGGACACACTAGACAGGAAAGAAGAAACAGACACCCCCTTTACACGTCAAAAGGTTGCTCTTTGATTCAGTGAGAGATCAAAGGAAGGGGCCAGGACACATCTCAGGATGGAGATTGGGTTGATAAGGGAATCATGAAGAACAGGGCTGGCTGTCTGGGACTAACCTTTTGATGCACATATCAGCGTGGCTGACTTCCAGGTGAGAACTCTAATCCCTTGATGGCCTGTGTTGTAGGACAATCCGCTTCAGAGTCTTTCCTGTTGGGACAGACAGCCTTTCAAGAGGAAAGAGGAAAGAGAACACTGTACATTTCAAAAGAAGTAGAACCCTAACATAACATTTCAAAGACTCGGACTTTAAATCACATTTGGAGTCTATAAATGGACTATTAGAAGGGTATTTTGGGACCCTAAAATTAGTCATCTGCCAAGCAGGCAGATGGTCTGTGTGAGAAAGAGAAGCTCTGCAAGACTTCTGCCTGTGACCAGGACTGAGTGCCAAGGCCTGATAGTCTCCCTGATGGATTCATGCATAGAGTGCATTGCAGTTGTCGAGTCTGCTTGTGATGAGTGCTTGCGTGATGGTTTGTCTGGTATGATGTGGCAGCCATTCGAAAATCTTTTGTAGCATAAGAAGGATGAGGAAGTAGCCAATGCTGACTGTGTTGACTTGTGTTGTCATGTCAAGCTTGTCGTCCAGGATAATACCCAGATTTCTGGCATGGTCAGTGAGTATTAGTCTTAGCTCTATTGGCCACCAGGTGGCATCCCCTGGGGGGGGTCTTGTTAGAGATGAGTTTCAACCAGTTGGTGCTCATCCACTATGCTACAATGGTCATGCAGTTGGTGAAGTTGGTAGTTGTGGTGGTTGTTTTGTCTATCAAGGAGAGGATGAGTTGGGTGTCGTCGGCATATGGGAGATGATGCTGATATTTTGGGATCGGATGAAGTTGGTGAGCAGTGTCATGTAGACGTTGAACAGGGTTCAGCTGTGAGACAATCCCTGGGGGACTCCTCAGAGCAGTTTCTTGGACTCTGATGTGAAGGGTGGCAGTCTGGCACTTTGGGTTCTTCCTGTGAGGAAGGAGCAGAACCAGTTGAGTGTGAGTCCTTGCATTGTTATCTCGTAAACACTTCTGATGAGTGTGTTGTGAGAGACTGTGTTGAATGCCATGGAGATGTAGAGGAAGATGAGGGCTGCTGTTTCTCCCCAGTCTAGGATAGTCTAGGATGGTCCAGATGTCGTTGGTGGCTGCAATTAGTGCTTTATCAGTGCTATGGTTTTTTTTAATAGTGATTATGTGTTGTGGAGTAGGTGGTGTACTTTGAGGTGCCTTATAAGACTTCTTTATCACTTTGGCTGGATAGGTAATTGACCATGTGCAGGATTGATACAGTGGCTCCTATATGTAAGAAAATGTCCAGCGTGGACTGAGCTGGGCATTGAGCACCGTGCGGGATGCACCAAGCTCGTACTGCCTTGTTGATAGGACTTCGTATGCCAGAAGGGGCCACTGTTGAAGTGATTGTTACAAGAAGTGTGCTGAGACTCGTGGATGCCTTAGCATTGACCACATATGCAAGGAGGGGCCGCCTTGGTGTGGGCGATTGCACTGGAGGAGTCTGCACTTGGGCTGTAAGGTACCACCACAACCCCATATGCTGAAGAGGCTGCAGGTATCACATTGCCAGGAGGTTCAAGCCATTGCCCAGAAGAAGAGTGAGGCTGCTAGAAGTGGGCCAAGGCTGCATACTGAGACCTGCCCCAGAGTGACCCCAAAGGCCTGTTAAAGATGCCTCAGAAGACATTGCTCCTTCACTAGATTGTGGTCCACAGCTGGAGGATTGAATTCCCTCCCCCAGTGTGGGGAAGATTGACTTACTACATCTTCGCAGGTTGAAGGCATCTCTGATCGCTGGGAAAAGCCAGCAGTGCCAGTTGGGAGAGAGAGTGGCGCAGCAGCCAGAGGCGCTGACTCCAGAGTACGGAACATGTGCATCATGTGACTCTGGGCAATAGCTCACTTAATCTCCCTGATGGCCCCCAGCACCTGGGTACCCTTAGAGGTGAGAAGTCATGCTTTAGAAATATGGAATTTAGAATTTAGAGCATTCTAAGTAGTGTTTGTGAAAATAAAGTTACAAATTTATGTTTATATAGTGAGATAATATCATTGCGGAACAACAGAAAAGTACAGCAGTACCACGTGGGCAAAACACTCAATCAGATTGGCTGGTCACAACCTTCAAAAAAATTTTTATAGATGCTGTTTTATGGCTTAGGGACCCAGCAACTTTGTATGAGCAAATTAAACAAGTATTGGTGAATGCATTAGATTTCACGGATGTGATTAATAATACGTTTT
Source organism: Triturus cristatus (assembly GCF_964204655.1). Classification (NCBI taxonomy): domain Eukaryota; kingdom Metazoa; phylum Chordata; class Amphibia; order Caudata; family Salamandridae; genus Triturus; species Triturus cristatus. The sequence continues at coordinate 751,970,774 of NC_140583.1, forward strand.
TTTTGTGTGTAAATTTTGGCTTGGTGAGCAGTGGGTCTTGGTGGGAGGTCCCAGAAGGAACCTCAGCAAGGCTCAAATAGGAAATAAAAAAAAAAATTCTACAGAAGCTCAACTTTGCCCCTATGAACATTTGTGGAAGTACTGCAGTAGTGCAAAAAACTTGTGGAGGCCTTGGGGCATTGCACGACCATTGGGTTTGGCCAGCAATGGGGTTTGTGGTGCTTGCGAGGGGTTTAGCACCCACAAGAGGTTGGGCATGTGGTGGGGCCTGGCCACCCCAGGGGTTGGGCTCAGGACCTGGCAGCAAGGAAGGCCTTGTACCCAACCTCACTCCAAGTACGGTTGAGGACCATCTCACCTGTTTGCTCCAGCCTGGTACAGTGACAACGCTGCCACCCGGGTTTTCCCGCCTGGAATTTCCCGCTCTCCATTTTTCCCGTCAACAGACGCCCACCCCACCCCAGGATCTACTGAATGCAGGCAGGCCCCAGAGTGACCACACTAATAGGTACCTGGGCACCTAGCCTGCCACTTGCCAGTGGCCTCCAGTTTCTGCCAGCTCCAGTCTGATCCAGTTACACCACCGCTTCCCAGGTTTTCCTGACTGAGCTTTACCGCTCACCGTTCTTCCCACCGACAGTAGATTCGCCCACCCCTGGACCTACTTAATGGAGGCTGCAGCATGCCAAAGGTAAGCCCATCTGCACCCAGCACAACAACCACAGGCCCTCTTGCCCCTGCAGGTACACCATTACTGAGCTCTACACCCTTGACCCTGGGCAATGCAACAAATACTGCCACCACACCAAACCATGCTCTACGGTAGGACTTTTCACCTACATCCACTGCCACTTAATCTGCCACAACAGCCCACTGACCAGCCCCACCTTGAACACACCACAGACACCACCTGAACAAGACAACCAACCTGCAGGCCCCTTTCTCAAAACAGGCTCACTAGGCAAACACACCACCGAGATTTGGGACCTCATTTGCACACTCACACCAGACTGAGACCTGGCTCATCCCCACTTCTGTGGCCGACATCGCCACCACAACACTCAAAGGAGGCAAGATCACCCACCGCAACTGCATCAAAAAGCCTGGTGGAGGGATTGCCATCATACACAAGGAATCCATCCAATGTACCACCACAAATGATGACAGCACCTCAGCCATGAAACACCTCAACCTCTGACTCCAAAGAGACAGCAGAACCACCATCAGGGGCATCCTTATTTACTGTCCTTCAGGACCATGTCCAGCCTTCTGCAGCTTCATTGCTGATTTCATCATGCATCTCGCCATAGACTCCAACAGCTACATTTTCTCTGAGCAACCATAACTTCCATCACAATGACATCAACACAACCAACCTCCTGGACAGCATGAATAACATCAGATTCACCCAACTTGGTTCCCCACACACACCGCAAGCCACATGCTAGACCCCATTTTTATCTCCATAGTCCACATCAGGTACAGCCATACCACGGAACTCATCCGGATTGACTACTCAATCGTCTACTTCAACATCATCATCTCACAGACTTGCACCCCCAGTCTGCCCAACGCCCCCACTGCAGCTTGGGCAAAGTCTCAAAGAACACATGGATCAACACTCTCAACACCACCCACCCCATCTCCTCCAACAACCTAGACCTTAACATCAGAAACTTCAACAATTGGATCACCAACTGCACCAACAGCATCACTCCCATCAGCAAGATTTCCCATAGAAGGTTCACCAAGCAACCTAACTGGACTCCTTAGCTCAAAACCACTAAAAGATACACACTGTAAACAACTGGAAAGGGTATGACACAGCAGGAAGGACTAAACCAACAAGACCGCCTTCAAGACAGCCCTAAACCTCTACCACAGACAGTTGAGAGAATCGAAGAAAAAGTCCTTAGCCTCAAGCATTGAATCAAGCTCTAATAACTTCAAAGAACTCTTTAACATCGTCAAAGAATTCTCCGACCCCTCAGCTGCAACAAACAACATTAGCCCCTCACAGGAACTCTACAACAACCTTGCAAATGTCATCCTCTACAAGATCACCAGAATCTGCAGAAACTTCAAACCTGAGCCCAATGCCACTAACTTCTTCAAGCAACACAATGATCCGCTGGCGTCACAGGCATCTGACTAACCAAATAGAGCCAGCTTGCCCCACAGGACACTTCCTCCATCATGAACTCTCCACTCAGCGGCCGCAACCGACCCATGCCCTCACCACATCTTTAACCTAAGCAAAGCCAGAATTAGCCACATACTCACCACCTTGTTTAACACCTCTATTGCCATGGCCACCTTCCCCACGGACTGAGAACATGCAGGAGTTAATGCCCTGCTGAAGAAACTATCAGCATACACCAGCGGATTCCACAATTACCGACCGATCTTCTTGCTCCTGTTACTGTCCAAAGTATTAGAAAAAGCCATCAATTAACAACTCTCCTCTCATCTGGAATGGAACCTTCTACTCTGCTCTTCCCAATCCGGATTCTGCAGCAACGACAGCACTAAGACAGTCCTCATTGCGGCTACCAATGATATCCGAGTCCTACTACATGAGAGACTGTGGCTCTGATCCTTTGTGACCTCTCAGCAGTCTTCAATACGGTCTCCCACCACACACTCTTCACAAGGCTGTTTAACATAGGTATTCAGTGAGCCGCTCTAAGATAGATTGCCTTTTTCTTCACAGGAAGAACATAAAAAGTCTGCCCTTCACCTCTGAATGCACCTATGCAGTACCCCAAGGATTCATGCTCAGCCTGACCCTCTTCAACACTTATATGACACCTCTGGCCAGCATTGCCAAAACCCCTGGACTCATTATCATATCCAATGACACACAGCTCCTCCTCTCCCTTTCCTAAGACACCACTAAGACCAACTTCCACAAGTGCGCGACAGTCGTCACTAACTGGATGAAGGATAACTGCCTGAAGCTCAACACAAACAAGACAGAGGTACTGGTTTTCAGGAAAAAAATCTCCCCAAGGGATATTTCATGGTGGCCCACAGAACTTGGATATGCTTCTAACCCCACTGACCACACTAGGAATCCAGGTATCATTCTGGACAAGAAGCTAACCATGGCGACTCAGGTCAACTCCGGCTCCTCCTGCTTCTTCATCCTCTGCATGCTTAGTAAGATATTCAAACAGCTACCCCAAAGCTGAAGACGCACCATTGCCTAAGCCCTTATCTCCAGTCGACCGACAATGCTTTCTATGCAGGGATTGTAGCCCATCTCTTCTGACGACTACAGACCATACAGAACACCGCAGACAAACCCACATCACCCCCAACCTCAGGGAACTCCACAGGCTCTCTGTACAGGAAAGATGCTAGTTCAAACCTTTGACCCATGCACAGAAGGCCACCTACTTAAACCACCGCCAGAACTTCCATCAGCGCACCAGACAACTCTGTTCCACGTCCCTTTCTCTAACCCCGTCCCTCCCATCTGATGTAGTAATGCGGAGGCCGCTTCTTCTTCTACCTAGCAGCAAAGTCATGGAACAAGCTATCCTTTCATCTCCAGACTACCCCATCTCTTCCAGAGTTCTGAACGTCCCTCAAGACTTAGCTATTCAGCTTATCAACTGAACCATGCAAGTGCCTGGATACTCTCACGGGTGACAAGAAGCGCTCTACAAATCTACTAATTGATTGATTGAAAATTATTCAAAGTTATTTTCCACTTAGTTTTAAAAATCTCATTTTATTGTCCAATTATGGTTTTGATAACATTAATGGAACATTAACTTGATACAAATTTAGTTTGTGCTACCTGGGCCAAAACTCGCTTAGAACCACTTTTTTCACTCATTTTTCCCTTAGAGACCCAATACACATTCCTGTCTGGAGTTATCAAACTTGTATTCCAGAGAACAAGGAGTCCAAAAAAGAAGGGTATGTGGTCACCAACTGGCCACTTAATAGGGATTAGCCACCTGGGAAGGGTACAGACACAGTTAGCAGAACAAAAGAGAGCCTTAACACTTCAACGTTTGACTTGGAGATACCAAATAGAGTTGTCAGGAACAGCTGTCATTTATTCCTTGGGCTTTCCTAGAATCTCTGGTTCTAGTCCCAGAAGTATAAAAAATCTGTTTTAGACCTTGGCAGGGGGAGGTGATTTAATCCAAATAGGGAAGTGCTTTAGAGAGACCCAGCGCCATTTCTAATGAAGTAGTTAGTAGTGTATTTGTAAAGCACACTATCACTCGAGAGGGTATCCTAGTCATTTTGGACTTTTGTGAATTTTTACAGAACTGCAAAGAGGAAGTGTGCAAAAGGAGCTGGATAAACAACAAGGAAATAGACAGGACCGGGTGCTAATACGTCTCTAAACACTGGCTGTTGCATAGAATAAGACAGACCTCCACAGAACACTCCCAGACAAGAGATGAAAACAACTGAATACAGAAAATCCTGATTGGAGAATAGGACTGAAGTACTCCTGTTGATACATAGGTCCAGATTTGCAATGGTAAACTTACACCTTTGTGTAAGTTTATGACTTTTTGGTATTCACAAACTACCAGTTTAATTTTTCTAACAGTTATTTTTATGAGTGTGAAGACCTCACGTTTGTGGCAGTGACTCCACACATAAAAAGCTAGGCCTGTCCTATCTTTGCATGTGCAGAGTTCTCCGCCTCAACTGTAGGGTTTCCACAGTAGTAAAATTATTATTAGTAAAATTAAACTTGTGATTTGTGCATAGCAAAAAAGTTATAATCTTACAAATAGTGAAACTTTTCCTTTGTGAATCAGGCCAATAGGAACTGGACCTGCTTTCCAAGGATTAGGAGGGTGAAATCTAGTTTGCTTGCTCTAGTGTTACTACTGACTCCAAGAAGACCAAGCTGAAAACTGAGAACTGGGCCCTAGAAGATGCCTGGCTGGGGAAAAACCTAATGCCTAGAAGCTTGTCCTAAAGACCTGTGGTCTCAGGAGTCATTAGAAATAACTTTTCCAGTTGTTGTCGAAAAAGGAGACTACAGCCCTAATTCAGAGTTTGACAGATAGAATACTCAGTTATAAATGTGGCAGATGGTCTATCGGCATATTACAAGAGCCTTATAGCCTATGGCTTTTGTAATAAAGTAGATGAGATGTTCACCACTTTTGACGGAGTATCCTGTACACAATACTCTAAAATAAGGAACTGGTAGTCTTTGTTTCTACCTCTGGAAAAAAAAGAGAAGGTGCTGAGGCTTGTTTAGGGAGATCGCAAGCTAACCCCACATGAAATACCAGTTTGTCCCTGCGTTTTGCAGTGCTCAAAATGGGTTCTGAAGGAAAACGCAGTAAGTTAACCAGCCATGAGGAGCTCCGACATTGGCCTGGAAACTCGCCTTCTCCTGCTCATCAACTGCTTCACATAGATTTCATGTGTGGTTTCATTTTATTACTGTTTGAGTGCTACATAAATACTTTACGGTTTGCATCTTAACTAAGCCTGACTGCTTTTGTGTCTGGGCTACCAGAGGTTTAAGAGTAGGTTAATTTAGTGACTTTTGTGGTTTCCTTACCCCTCATCGAATAACCCAATTTCTTACACATACTGGAATGACTTCCCCTTAGGCAGAATGTACTTATGCCAGCACAACTTGGCTACCATTGCCAGTCTATTCAACTCTGTTTCTGGAGCACCAGTGGCAACAGCCATTCAATATCAAACCTGTCCTCAAGCCAGCGCATCAGCCAATGGAGCTGCACTGACACATAGTATAAAGTTCAGAAAAAAGGTCGGTCCAGAGATCCTGGAGTTGGATATGCGATCCTATGGGACTTGGGAGGAACGTCGCTCAAAGGCTCTGGACATTTAAGCCTCTTATTTAAGATAAAGTAAGGGTGTAAGCATGTGTTCCTCCTTTCAGTCGATCTGTTTTTCCATTAGATTCATTCCTTATTTGTAATACAACACAGTAGTCTAGTTAGAGTTCAGTGAAGGTAGATACTTTATTTCCATTTATCACTTTTTTTAAAGCCATTCCACTCTTTTTTATCATGTTTTATGGCAGGTTGTTAAGAAAAAGGGGACAGCCGACACGTGTTTTGCCCTATGTGGCAGATTGCGCCAGGGCTTTCTCAAGGCCAGTTATAATGTTCAGAAGTCTTACAGTCTATTAGAAGTGTATTACTTTCCAGATTTCTTCATAGTACATGAGAATATTCACAATCTCCTCCTCCTCATGGACGGGCCTCCGAGTGGGGTTTCCCAGAACACTTCACAGGAACAGCGACGTCGATAGAGGACTGCGAGGTGAGGAATGTCCAATATTGGGAGCTGAGTTTTGCATGGTGCTACTCTTTTTCTTTTGTACCCCCATATCAAATCAGAAAGTGGAGCGTGCAGATCCATGAAGAACAATGGCTTAAACAGGTTGTGCTGAGACAGGTGCAGAAGTTTCGCCAACACCACCATTTAAATTATTTCAAGTCTACCTATTGGGAACAATGGAAGAGAATAGGTGTAGCTGTCAGGACTCAGCCAAGATTTCTCTTCACTGAGTCCACCTTGGCACCTTGGCATGAGTCATTCAACCTAAAGTATATGACCGTAACTTTCTTCCCCTCAAGTTTAGTTGTTGGTAAAGCAACCTGATCAGCCACCACATGCATAAACATCTTTCAGTGGTTGCCAGGGGTCACTGCTGCGACCCCTGGTGATCCCCTTGTGACCCGATCCCTGACACTGACTTTGCGACCTCTGACAAAATTAAGTGCCAGGAATACAGGGGATTCTCGTCCTCATGGATGTCAGTCTGACCTCATGTTCCCTTGTTTTCTGTCATTTTTTTACTACACTAATGGTGAAAGGTATTAACAAAATTAAATATTAGTGTATTAAAGAATGGAGTACAAATAGTTGGAATATGACCTTCCCTGCAGCTAGGGTAGGTAGGAAAATGCTTTTGAATGTATATTGTTTGTGTGCTTGTGGGTGAGTGTGTTTATGTGAGAGAATGTGTGTACGTGTGAATGTGTGTATATGTGTAATCATGTGTGTGAGTGAAAGCAAAGGTCAAATGCTGTTAGATGTCACTTCCACTACACCCGGTAGTTTGATGAACTGACATTCACGGCTACAACCAGCTTAAGTGGTAACAAGCAGAACTTGGACCAGTTTATTCTGTGGGCAAAGAACAATCCAATCTCTTATAATGCTGACTTAAGCTCTGACAGGGACTCATGGGGTTCTGGAGGTACACAAGTGCATTGCCTTCTTACAACAAAATGATATTTCAGGCACCATTCTCAATAATTCCCCACTTTCATTCCCTCAGTCACAGCAGGCATGTCAGCACCTCTATTATGATTGCAAGGAAAGTAGGTGACAATGGGCACTCTTGCCTAGTGTTCCATTAATTTAGAATCAATCGGAAGTCATCATTTCAGTTCAGACCCGAAACCAAGGATCATAGTACAACAGCTAAATCCAGCTATGAAACTGCTGACCCACTCCATTCCACTCCAGTACCAAAATCAGTATCCTATTAAGGTAGTCCTGCAGGCTCTGTTGGCCCAGACCTTCTGCCAAGGCATATAGTGTTGTATAGTTGCCCTAAAAAACATCATTGAGGACAGCTTTAAGGTTCTCCACCTCCCCACCTGGGGTTGAGATAGTGGCAATTGAGAGTCTAGGTGATTCCTATCTTAATAACCAAGTTAGCCACCTCCCACCTCTGTCTCCCTGTGCACGTTGGTGTGCTAATTACTAGCTATAATTGATTCTGTCCAGCAACTTAGCATGTTTGTTCAACAAGCTTCCTGGCTACCTGGCTAGCATTGGATTTTTTACTATCTGATTTTCCACACATTTAATCTCCTGTTTTGCAGCCAAAAGTTTTAGAAAGACTTTATTGATCATATGAATATAAAAAATAAGATAATAAACATTCTGTAATGAATTGCAGATTTATGCTTTATCATAGAAAAAGAGTGTAAAATAGAACATCATATCTAGAATAATGCACATGGACCTATAAATAGTACAAAACATTAACGAAAGGAGTACATACAAAATCCATTTACGATTAATAAAGAAATTAGAAAAAGAAAGTAGAAAGGAAAGGAAAGGAAGGAGAAGAGAAGAAAAAGAAAGAGACAAAGGACTGAACAATGGGGAATGTATTAAAAGTAGAAAATTTTAAGTAAATGCAAAAGAGAAGCATATGTATTAATAAACATATAGGGCTTTATTTGGATGTTGGGCGGACTTGCGTCCATTCGACACTGTTGCGGATACAGGTCCGACTGACCTCAGGTCCCGACTGCTGAATTTTGATGCAATTGCATATTGAGCTGTCGCCAGCTCCCTTTTCTGTATGGGAGCTTGTGCTGTGGTCAGAAACCGACCACAGCACAAGCTCCCATACAAAAATGGGAGTTTGTGTCCATCCCTGAACTTCATGCCTCCTGCCACATGGTGCATTGATGAACAGGGGGATACACCACAGGTGCCCCTTCTACCCCAACAGGAGGCCACTTGCTGAAGAGGGCCCGCTAGGGGCCCCACAAAGGTGCTTTCCAACAGGGTTTCCATGTCGGAAAGGCCGGCATGGAAACCCTGCTGGAAAGCAACATCATAATCCGGATGGCATAAAAAGCCATCAATAGCGATTACGTGTCTTTTCCGTCGGAAGCCAGATGGAATGTCCAGCCGGTTTCAAAACTGACAGCCTCCATTGTAATGAGGCTGTCAGTTTTCAAACCGCAATGAGGCTCAGAAAGCCTCCAAACTGTGTTTGGAGGCTTTCCGAGCCTTATCCTAATGAGGCCCATAGTATTATATAGAAAACAACAATGATTTAGAATTGTCAGGTTTTAAAAGAATATATATACAAATTATAGATCAATGTAATGAATTATGAATGGTATGCAAAATAGAATTAATAACAAAAGATTTTCAAAGGGCTTTATGCACTTCTTCAATCAAAGGTTGAAATTAAAGCCTACAAATTAGTAGTATTTAGATCAATATTAACAGGAGATCATAGAGCTTCCCTATTCATAGCAAGTGAGATAGGTCCAATATAAGCTCTATCAAGTCAATTGTTTTAACATATTTCATACCACCAAGCTTGAACCCAAATCTTTTCTTTTAGTAGTTTGTTATAATGTAACTGCTAACATAAGGACAATCATTTTAACATTTACATATAATCACTCCAGCTGCTTATGAAAAGATTGACATAGGAAAAGGAACTGTTGAGTGAAACACAGAATGTATTTATTTCCAAACTTTAATCCAAAACTGGTGAGTATAGACAACTAAATGTTCGGAGCCTGATTCTGAGTCTGGCGCAGACTCTTGGGAACGTGGCAGTTCAGCCACCGCAGCACCGTCCGTCCGACTGCTGTATTACAACTTCAGCGGTCGGACCACCATTGCACCATCGCAACTGCCAGGAAACGCCACTCCCACGGTGTTCAGGGGCTCACAATATGCCGGCGTTGCCGCTGCTGCACCACCATTCATTTTACCAGTTTCAGGACTGCCAGAGGTGTCACAGAGGTTCTTCCTCCATGAAACTGCTGGTGGTCATGAAACGCCCCCTCGTGCCCCATACATGGTGGTGCATTCAGGGGGGCACATGTTGTGTCCCCCTGTGTGCATGCACGCCCAGTTCCTGCACGGCATGGACTCAACAGTCCATGCCATTCAGCAACTTCCTTTTGCGTTCCCATTGTGGTACCTTTTTCAAAAGCTCTGCCATGGGAATGCTATGAGACCGCCCGCCGGACCAGGAGAAAACTCCTAAATTAGCAGGCGACCGGCGATCAACTTTGGTGGTGCAGGAGTGGGGCCGTGGCATGCTGCCCTGCTCCCACACCTCCAAATTCATAATCAGGTCTTAAGTGTTTGTAGTCTGTGTTACATTTAATTACATGGCCATCATGTGAATGGTGTGTCAGGAGTTATCGTAGAAAAAGTTTGAGGATTTATAAGAAGTCTATTTTATATAGAAAACTATCAAGAATTTCGTAGTGTTTGTTGCTTTTGAAGATTTTTGAATCTTGAACCATGCTTTATTCTGCAAATCAACACATCAGTTGATATTGAGATCTTCTTCCTGCTTCAGTTCAACTTGTGACTTTGCCTCTCAGTATCAGACGACCTAATAATTTTTTAATTATATGTAATGTACACACTGATAACAAGCGCATCAAAAAGGTTATTATTCAATACTGTGACTTCATTAGTGATTAGAATTTCATCATTTATAGCAGATATAATTTGTGCATAAGTGTTAAATATTTATTTCAGTGAATTTGGAAAATGAAATATATTTTAAGCATCAGAGACAGATAATATTGTGGTAGATGAATTTTAGAAATTATCTTTGGAGCCGAAACACAGAAATAGTATGGGTATATTAATTTACATGCATTTTTACAGATGAGTAGCTTCGTAAATGAGAGGATTTTAGTAAAAAGATATACATTCTTTAAATGAAAAAGGAGAAATAAAACATTTTTTCTACCTGAGCCTATAGAGGGCAATCAGCATCAATATTATCTAATAGCAAATACGTGGATTTTTGTCAACATAAAGCATTGTGATAAAGTTACTCCACTGTACTGTTTATCTTTTTTAACTTCAGTAAGGACATATGCATGGTTTCCCCTTATTCCACAAGAAGATGTGAGTAAGGAATTAATGTACTTAATAAAAGAAAATGGCAAATATATAGGAAATGTGGATAAAGCAAATAAAACATTAGGACCAAACATTATTTAATGGAATCAAGACGCCTCCACCAGGGAATGAATAATAGGTTCCATCTCATTATTATTCCCTGTGTTCCGTTTTTACTGATTCTTACAGATAAATACAGACAGAAAACATTTATTTTATTGTCTATATTTATTTTTAAATGTGGATAAAAATGGAAATTGGGTTACTTTTTGAGTAATTCTAAATGCTGTCTGCCATGACTGCCAGGCCAATAGCTGTGTGGATTGATAGGCAAGGGGGCTAAAAAAGAAAGGAGTTTTGGCAAAGAGGCTTTAACAGCAGTAGATATGCACAAGCTTGATACTGAAATGTACTTTTCTTCTTAAAAGTGCCTTAATTTATCTTCTGATGATGTTTACAGCATTGAAACCTAATAGGCATTCAAGCATGAGTGCATAAATCCTGGTTAAATAAATGTGGAAATATACTAATTTCAGCTTCATTTTCCCACAAAACCCAAAATAAATATGGATAAATACAGATAAAATTAGCAAAAAATAAATATGGATAAATACAGACAGAAATGTGAAAAAAAACAAATCACATAAAACCGGGAGCCCTAATTATTATTAATCTTAGCTTATTCATAGTTTCTTGTAAGTTCATTTTGACTGTACCTTCCACAGAATTAGAGAACAAATATTTAATTTCATGGGTTCTCCAACGAGAACCAGAACATATAAAATCATGCTTTGTTTATTGAGAGGAAGTATCTCACATTTTTTTATATTAAGTTTCCTTCCTGAGACTAGGGAAACATGTTTCACTTCATCACGAAAAGTTGCAAAACATTTGGATTTTAAATTAATAGAATGAATGAATAGAAGTATGTCATCCACATCCACAGATAATTTGATTTGATTTGTACCATAAATGACACCTTGCATATCATTATTTTGTCCTATTTTTGATAAAAGAGATTCAAGAGCAAATATAAATAATATAGGTGTTAAAAAACAACTTGTCTAACTCCTCATTTCAATTTGAAAGGTGGGGAAATTAAACAATTAACAAATATTGAAGCTTGTAGTGAGGAATACAAAAGATTTACTAAATTGATAATTTTGGGACCAAAGCCAAACCAATCAAAACACCTGAAAAATAGAAGTTCAACTGCTTCTAAAGTTAAGCTGTAGCTGTTGAATTTGCTCAAAACATCAAAAATATAACCTTGTATTATCAGAGATAGATATATCTTTAGCAAATCCAGATTGTTCTTGTTTCAGCAGATCTGGCAGGAGTGGATCTAAAAGCAAAGTAATAAGTTTTGCAAAAATCTCATAATAAATATGCTTTTTACTTCTTGCTACAAGTATTAAAAGTCCATATGAACAGCTTATATTTATCAATCATGCCCCAATACTTAAACGAAAAACATATATTGGATTAGTGCAATGGCTTTATTGTTTTATTTGCTTTACCACTCATGCTGGTAATGGGCTTCAGTAAGTGACTCATTTGTTTTTGCTAACTCTGAAAATTTGTTGTTTCCCTTTACCAGCACATCAGTTCTGGAACATGCTCAAGTTACCCGCTGACCCTGATGAATCATTTGTTTGTGTTGACTATGATGTCTCATTTGTTGTTTCACTTTGGCAGCAGGTGTTAGTCCTGGAACATTCTCAGTAGATCTGTGCTGACCCTGATTGTTATACAGTTCCTACAACTATAGCAGGACTGTGTATTGGACAACACAAACATTACAATATAGGGATTCAGTCCACATATACCATAAGTAAGTGTTGGTGGGTTTCAGCTAGCTCATAGTACCACATCCACCCCCAAAAACAAACCAGGGTAACATATGTTGGCAACCTCAACAATGACACTCTGATTCCCAAGGAATCTGTGGAAACAGATCTATCCTTTTCATTTATTCACTCTTGCATGCCCACGGTAAACACAAGAAAAATATGACGATGCATTTTCAAGCATTTATTAAAATGATTGAATTCTTGTAAAGAAAGTCTGAGCTGCAATTACTAGAAATATGAGACATGTTACTGTAATCAGGGTTATTACTAGAATGAATGGTAAACAATATGAAAAATTCAACCATGTTAATTGTTGCTAACGTTTGCCTACTCCTATCTGTTTGAAATACTGTAATAAAAAGAGCTAGGCCTGGGCGGTAAATTTCGTTCTGCTCACGGAATTTGGGTAATTTCACATTCCTTGGAGAACACGGAATTGCCCAAAATTCTGCGTTCCGCATCTTTGCGGAATTTTTTGCTTGTTCATGTTCTCAAAATGCGTGTTCGTGAGATATTTCCCCCCGAGTTCGCGAACGGGAAAAAAGCATCGCGAACAAGCAATTCCGTGTGTTGGTGGAATTTCTGTGTGCTCGCAGAGATTTCTTTCCGTTTCGCGGAGCTTTGCGTAGCGCGACTACACAAATTCCACCCACCCCTAAAAAGAGCATAGTGGGAATGCTCTCTGCCAGATCAATTGGGATAGCCCAACCCCTATATCTTGGTCTTAGGTGTCAGGAAGCAAGTCGCAGTGCTCAGGTTATCTTCCTTAGCAGGATGAATGTCGGAGTCAGCAGCTACATCTCAGTCACAATTTGCAGTGGTTCTGTGGTAATCCTAACATGGAAATGCTCCTCTCAAAGAGCTTTATCATGGAAGCTGTTTATATAAGAAAGTACTGCTCTTACCAACTATGCCAGATGTGCAGAGCAGCTCATTCGATTTTGTCTAGCTAAAATGAAGTATCTCTTAACAAGCACAGAAAGAAAGGAAAACAATGGCATTGTGTTCTTCTGCATGACTCTGGAACATAGATGTACAGACTACAGGGCTTCAGTGTGTATCCAAGATACACATACAGCACATTCATGCAGTAGCAGAAAGTGTGGCAAAGGGCACCATTAGAGAGATATGTCTGCCTGAGGAGCTGAATCCAAATTGGAGAATTAATGTGAACCACGCTACATGATAACTAATTTCTGCAAATGTAAGTTCTGGAACATGCGTGAGGGCAACACCTTCTGGGATGGCACCTCTATTTCGAGAGTGTGCCCTTATAAGCTGTGTTTGCTATTTTTCTTTGGTTTTGAAAGGAGCTGCCACATTGAGGAGCCAAAAATACAAGAGGTTTTTCTCAATTCCAGAGATATGTTCTGGCCGTCACACAGATCAAGGCCGTACATGATGCTCTCTGGCTCTGCATGCTTTCAGCCCCTGCTCACCTTCTTCAGACTCTCGAATGCGGTACTGCCTTCTGTCACTTGAACAGGAATTATCCTGGGTAATAGGAAAAAAAAAAACTGCATTCTGATAAGATGATGAGTTGAGGGGGGACAGTTAAGCCTGCACTAGGGGTTGGTGAAGGGGGATCAACCAACCATGGCAAGAAACACATACTGGGAACTACCTCAACAGAGATTTGATTTTGGATATTAAAACTTGTTTTAGGAATTTTCGATGAACCTTGAAAACAACAGTTTCAGCTTTTGATTCGGGAATAACAAGCACTTTGGGTTACTTAACATAAGGAACCCTAATTATGGACTTTGTTCTGTCATTGGAAGCGACCAGACTTTTCTTGTATGAATCGTAAAAAAATTCTTCGTGAAAGTAAAACTAAGAATTGTTGACTAAAGTTTAGGTCTCCTTCCGTTCAGTACCCACTTTAATTTCCCTTTCTCTGTTTGGTCACGTCGATACTCTGGTGAAATATAAAACTCAGAGTCAGTGCTTCCAGAAGAAGAGCACCTTGAAAGCATTGCTTCCGAGGGATCCGGGCCTGACAGATTTTAACCAGCAAGACTGGTCTTTAATTTTTATATAATCTAGGATCTCTATCTCCTGTAGGGATTAAAAAATCAATGCATTTTGAGAGGTGTTGAGAGCTGCCGCATTTTAGAACAGTAGTCAAAAGAATTATGTACTTTTTAGATTAAAATTTGAGAAAAAAATAAATAAAATTCATTTAAAAATCTATCTGGTACTTTGCTTTTCTAATTAAATTCAATGTTTTAGAAATCTCTTCACAAGCGACAGCCATGTCCAATGAATGAAAATGTACATCCTTTCCATTGTTTGGAAGACGTTCCAAAATTCACTCATGTTGAGGCATTAGTTTAGAAGTGTTTAAAGTATTATAAAATGTGGCAAATCTTTTTAGAATATCATCATCTTTAAATATAGGGCCTTTATCATTCTTTAAAGAACATTCCACCTTAGTTTGATCTTTTTAAATTTTAAGATAAGTTCCTGAAACAGCACACCTGTAATACAGATAAAATTAGCAAAAAATAAATATGGATAAATACAGACAGAAATGTAAAAAAAACAAATCACATAAAACCGGGAGCCCTAATTATTATTAAACTTAGCTTATTCATAGTTTCTTGTAAGTTCATTTTGAGTGAACCTTCCACAGAATTAGAGAACCAAATATTTAATTTCATGGGTTCTCCAACGAGAACCAGAACATATAAAATCATGCTTTGTTTATTGAGAGGAAGTATCTCACATTTTTTTATATTAAGTTTCCTTCCTGAGACTAGGGAAACATGTTTCACTTCATCACGAAAAGTTGCAAAACATTTGGATTTTAAATTAATAGAATGAATGAATAGAAGTATGTCATCCACATCCACAGATAATTTGATTTGATTTGTACCATAAATGACACCTTGCATATCATTATTTTGTCCTATTTTTGATAAAAGAGATTCAAGAGCAAATATAAATAATATAGGTGTTAAAAAACAACTTGTCTAACTCCTCATTTCAATTTGAAAGGTGGGGAAATTAAACAATTAACAAATATTGAAGCTTGTAGTGAGGAATACAAAAGATTTACTAAATTGATAATTTTGGGACCAAAGCCAAACCAATCAAAACACCTGAAAAATAGAAGTTCAACTGCTTCTAAAGTTTAGCTGTAACTGTTGAATTTGCTTAAAACATAAACAATATAACCTTGTATTATCAGAGATAGATATATCTTTAGCAAATCCAGATTGTTCTTGTTTCAGCAGATCTGGCAGGAGTGGATCTAAAAGCAAAGTAATAAGTTTTGCAAAAATCTCATAATAAATATGCTTTTTACTTCTTGCTACAAGTATTAAAAGTCCATATGAACAGCTTATATTTATCAATTATGCCCCAATACTTAAACGAAAAACATATATTGGATTAGTGCAATGGCTTTATTGTTTTATTTGCTTTACCACTCATGCTGGTAATGGGCTTCAGTAAGTGACTCATTTGTTTTTGCTAACTCTGAAAATTTGTTGTTTCCCTTTACCAGCACATCAGTTCTGGAGCATGCTCAAGTTACCCGCTGACCCTGATGAATCATTTGTTTGTGTTGACTATGATGTCTCATTTGTTGTTTCACTTTGGCAGCAGGTGTTAGTCCTGGAACATTCTCAGTAGATCTGTGCTGACCCTGATTGTTATACAGTTCCTACAACTATAGCAGGACCGTGTATTGGACAACACAAACATTACTATATAGGGACTCAGTCCACATATACCATAAGTAAGTGTTGGTGGGTTTCAGCTAGCTCATAGTACCACATCCACCCCCAAAAACAAACCAGGGTAACATATGTTGGCAACCTCAACAATGACACTCTGATTCCCAAGGAATCTGTGGAAACAGATCTATCCTTTTCATTTATTCACTCTTGCATGCCCACGGTAAACACAAGAAAAATATGACGATGCATTTTCAAGCATTTATTAAAATGATTGAATTCTTGTAAAGAAAGCCTGAGCTGCAATTACTAGAAATATGAGACATGTTACTGTAATCAGGGTTATTACTAGAATGAATGGTAAACAATATGAAAAATTCAACCATGTTAATTGTCGCTAATGTTTGCCTACTCCTATCTGTTTGAAATACTGTAATAAAAAGAGCTAGGCCTGGGCGGTAAATTTCGTTCTGCTCACGGAATTTGGGTAATTTCACATTCTGCGGAGAACACGGAATTGCCCAAAATTCTGCGTTCCGCATCTTTGCGGAATTTTTTGCTTGTTCACTGTTCGTGAGATATTTCCCCCCGAGTTCGCGAACGGGAAAAAAGCATCGCGAACAAGCAATTCCGTGTGTTGGTGGAATTTGTGCTCGCAGAGATTTCTTTCCGTTTCGCAGAGCTTTGCGTAGCGCGACTACACAAATTCCACCCACCCCTAAAAAGAGCATAGTGGGAATGCTCTCTGCCAGATCAATTGGGATAGCCCAACCCCTATATCTTGTTCTTAGGTGTCAGGAAGCCAGTCGCAGTGCTCAGGTTATCTTCCTTAGCAGGATGAATGTCGGAGTCAGCAGTCAGTCACAATTTGCAGTGGTTCTGTGGTAATCCTAACATGGAAATGCTCCTCTCAAAGAGCTTTATCATGGAAGCTGTTTATATAAGAAAGTACTACTCTTACCAACTATGCCAGATGTGCAGAGCAGCTCATTCGATTTTGTCTAGCTAAAATGAAGTATCTCTTAACAAGCACAGAAAGAAAGGAAAACAATGGCATTGTGTTCTTCTGCACGACTCTGGAACATAGATGTACAGACTACAGGGCTTCAGTGTGTATCCAAGATACACATACAGCACATTCATGCAGTAGCAGAAAGTGTGGCAAAGGGCACCATTAGAGAGAGATGTCTGCCTGAGAAGCTGAATCCAAAATGGAGAATTAATGTGAACCACGCTACATGATAACTAATTTCTGCAAATGTAAGTTCTGGAACATGCGTGAGGGCAACACCTTCTGGGATGGCACCTCTATTTAGAGAGTGTGCCCTTATAAGCTGTGTTTGCTATTTTTCTTTGGTTTTGAAAGGAGCTGCCACATTGAGGAGCCAAAAATACAAGAGGTTTTTCTCAATTCCAGAGATATGTTCTGGCCGTCACACAGATCAAGGCCGTACATGATGCTCTCTGGCTCTGCATGCTTTCAGCCCCTGGTCACCTTCTTCAGACTCTCGAATGTGGTACTGCCTTCTGTCACTTGAACAGGAATTATCCTGGGTAATAGGAAAAAAAAAAAACTGCATTCTGATAAGGTGATGAGTTGATGAGTTGAGGGGGGACAGTTATGCCTACACTAGGGGTTGGTGAAGGGAGATCAATCATCCATGGCAAGAAACACACACTGGGAACTACCTCAACAGAGATTTGATTTTGGATATTAAAACTTGTTTTAGGAATTTTCAACGAACCTTGAAAACAACTGTTTCAGCTTTTGATTCGGGAATAACAAGCACTTTGGGTTACTTAACATAGGGAACCATAATTATGCACTTTGTTCTGTCATTGGAAACGACCAGACTTTTCTTGTATGAATCGTAAAAAAATTCTTCGTGAAAGTAAAACTAAGAATTGTTAACTAAAGTTCAGGTCTCCTTCCATTCAGTACCCACTTTAATTTCCCTTTCTCTGTTTGGCCACGTTGATACTCTGGTGAAATATAAAACTCAGAGTCAGTGCTTCCAGAAGAAGAGCACCTTGAAAGCATTGCTTCCGAGGGATCCGGGCCTGACAGATTTTAACCAGGAAGACTGGTCTTTAATTCTTATATAATCTAGGATCTCTATCTCCTGTAGGGATTAAAAAATCAATGCATTTTGAAAAGTGTTGAGAGCTGCCCCATTTTAGAACAGTAGTCAAAAGAATTATGTACTTTTTAGATTAAAATTTGAGAAAAAAATAAATAAAATTCATTTAAAAATCTATCTGGTACTTTGCTTTTCTAATTAAATTAAATGTTTTAGAAATCTCTTCACAAGAGATAGCCATGTCCAATGAATGAAAATGTACATCCTTTCCATTGTTTGGAAGACGTTCCAAAATTCACTCATGTTGAGGTATTAGTTTAGAAGTGTTTAAAGTATTATAAAATGTGGCAAATCTTTTTAGAATATCATCATCTTTAAATATAGGGCCTTTATCATTCTTTAAAGAACATTCCACCTTAGTTTGATCTTTTTAAATTTTAAGATAAGTTCCTGAAACAGCACACCTGGCACTATGCTGTCCCTGATGGTGAGTGGAAATGTACTGGCAAGATAGCTGACACTGGGGACTGGTGTTTGGACCACAAGGCCATGATGGGATTTGTGTTCAACTCTGACACCAGGCACCAGTGTCAGACAGTGTGAATGGTATACTACCCCTCATTGTCTGAACAAAACTTTTTCTGGTGGGCTGTTTGAGCTGTGTGGGAAGGTGTGTATGTGGGCCCATGCGTGATGGGAGTTGTAGTGACAGCAAACACTCCTCCTCACACCCATCCTAAATAGCTCGTCTGGGCGTAGGGCTACCTGTCAGTGTTAGGAAATGTACTTGCAAGATGGCTGACGCTGCTACATGGTGTTGAACTTGAAGCCAACTCCCATCAAGACCCTGTGTTCCAAACACCATGCAACTGTCTCAGCTATTTTGATAATGCACTTCCATTCACTGTCGGGCAGCGATTGGGCCAGATGAGCTGTTTTTGCTGGTTGGAAGGAGGTTTGTTTGCCCTGACTACATCTCCCAGCAGGCTCTGGCCTCCACACACCTACCTACCTACCCATCCCAAATAGCTTACCTGGGACTCTTCTTTCCTGACAGTGAGTGGCAATGTGCTGACAAGATGGCTGAGACTGCTGCGGCAGAAGGCCTTGATGGGAGTTGCAGTCAAGTGAAACAACAGGCACAAGTGTCAGCCATTTTGTCAGTACATTTCAACTCACTGTCAGGTAAGCATGGTTCATGGTGGGCTGTTTGGGCTGGGTGGGAGGAGCAGTGTTAGCCCTGACTACATCTCCCAGCTGGCCCTGTTATACACACACTCTTCCTAACCAGCACAAACAGCCCACCAAGAACTCTGCTTACCTGATAGTGAGTGGAAATGTACTGACATAATGGCTGACATTGGGAACTGGTGTTTGGACCACAAGGCCATGATGGGATTTGTGGCCAACTCAGACACCAAGCACAAGTGTTATACATCTTGATAATTGCGATTCTCCTATTACCATGACATGAGAATCTGGACTTCATTAAAGACACTGAGGCTAACATTATGCATATTTCTTTTAATGTAACTTCAAGCAGCCACTTAAAAGCATTACATCACAAAGTGAAAAATTTCTAGAACAGAATCTTCCGTCTATACAATAACATGAGCACAGGATAGTCTGCCTCTTTTAAATGTGGAGAAATTGTAAATAGTTCCAATTTATTTTCTTTTTTTTTGCTCTTCTTTTTTTAAACCAATAAGTACGTAAATAAAGGAAAACTCAGGAAGTCCAAACTTCGGATGGTGAATCAATTATGAAGAGTTACCTGAAATAAATAGAAGTATAAGTACTCCATTTTTTGAAATGACAGGTAGAAGAGGTGATCGAGACAAGCATTAAAGTTCTATACGTCAAAATGTTATTGTACTAAACCATTTAAAGACACTATGTAATAAAAAATATACTATTTACTAAACAGAATAAAAGCTAACCACCCATGGGAAGGGACGGGTGGGATAATGTTAGCCTCCGTGTCTTTAATGAAATCCAGATTCTCATGTCATGGTAATAGGAGAATCGCAATTTCATTACAAGACTGGAGGCTACCATTATGCATGTTGGTGGCTTTGTAAGACTACATCACACATATGCTCAATTGGTTTGCAGTAGGGTTGTGCAAAGGTGTTTGAATTAGACCAGTCAGCTGCCTTGAGAATGTCATCTAATTTACCACCAGTCCAGAAACATTTACTGGCCATAGCACCTCTGAGGGAGTGTGCTTGAAATTTATTAAAGTCAAGGACCGCCAATTTCATTACGGATTTAACCCATCTGGCTATAGAAGCAGAAGTCAAAACGTGAATAAAAAGTTGAATCCAACAGAGTTTTAGTTCTTCTAATTATCTCAAATTTAACACCAAACCTATTGTAAGATCTGTTGGTGACTTCAAGGGCTTTGACATCTGAAACCCGTCGGCAAGATATTAGGCACAACAAGGTTGCGAGTTTAATGGAAAGACTTTTCCTATCTAGCTGTCTGTTATCCGTCCAATTTGTGAAAAGGTCTAAAATTGCTTTGACGTCCCACAGTGTCTGGTACTTAGGTTTAGGGGTTCTTCTTAGTCTGATAGTTTTTTAGACTCTACAAACTATGACGTTCTTACCTACTGTTTTTCTATTGACTAGAGCCTGACCTGCAGAGATAACAAATCTATAACAATTAAGCGTTCTATAAGTGGGACCCCTTTCCAATTGTTCTACAAGGAGGCTTACTATGTGTACGATAGGAGCCTCCACGCAATCCAGGTTCCTCTCCAGGCATCAACGTACCCATTTTTTCCAGATGTTGTTATACCTATATTATTGCCATGTTATTCCAGGGGCCCATAAAAGTCCAGACACTTCATTGGATTTCATGACACTTTACAGGCAAGAAGGTTCAAACTCCTTGTCTGTAGTAGAGGGTGATCTCTTCCATCTACGCCTGTTAGGAGCTCCCTCTCTGTTGGAATTAAAAAGGGAATGTTCCAAGCTAATTCCAGCTTCATGGGGAGCTATGCCTGAGATGGCCAAAAGAGAGTTATTAGCACTAGAGAGCATTGTTACTGTCTCACTTTCTGTAGGACTCTTTGAATCATGGCAAAAGGTGGAAAGGCGTATGCATGGATTTCCTTCCAGCATTGGAGAAAAGCGTTTGCTGCGAGAGCACTCAGGTCTGGCAAACAGCGGAAGTAGTTCTCTAACTGGAAGGTAAGTCTGCTTGCAAACAGGTCTACTTCTAAGGGCCCCATAATTGATAGAGGGCTCTGAATACGTTTTTGTTGAGTTTCCAATTACTGTAATGCAAGAGGAATCTCAAGTTCTAATCTGCTGACATATTTACCTTCCCTGGGAGGTATTCTGCTTTTAGGGCAATCTTGTGCTCCAGGCAAAACATCTAGAGTTTCTTGGCTAAGTTCAATAGGTCTGCTGATTTGGTCCCCCCAGACAATTTATATAGGCCTCAGCTGACATATTGTCCATCTTCAGAATGACTGATCTCCCTTGAAGGGAATGTCTGAAGCTCATCAGATCATATAACCCTGCGGTCAGCTCTAGGAAGTTTATATGATCCAAACTCTCTGCTTGTGACCACACGCCACCTGTTTTCTGGTTGAGAAGACAGGTTCCCCAACCATGAAGGCTCGCATCTGACTCAAAGATGGCTTTGCCACTCCAGGCATCTAAATTATCTAACCACCATGTCAGTCTGATCTGGCTTCCTGATCTAGGCTTATCTGATCCCCGTACCAAAGGCCAGACCTTAGAGCTCTTGCGTTTACCCTTTGAAGAGCCCGGTAATTCAGAGGATCCGGAAATATAGCTTGAATAGATGGTGAAAGTAGACTCAGAAGCCTGGCTAATTCCCTTTGTGTTAGGCTCTCTTGTTTCAAAACAAACCTTATTTACTTGCGCATTTTGGTTATTTAATTTGAGGGAAGTGAGAGGAGGCATTTTGTTGTGTCTACGGTAAACCCCAGGAACTCCAGGGATCTGGAGGGAGTTCATATCAATTCTCTCTGTTTATAATGAATCCCAAGCTTTCTATGAGATCTATAACTACCCTCAGGTCTTGCAAGATTTGTATGTGGTGTTGGGACATAATAAAAATGTCATCCAGATATATAATTAGTCGAATCCCTCTTTGCCTTAGGAGTGAGGCGATATTTCTCATTACTTTGGTGAAGCACCAAGGGGCAGGTGATAGCCCAAAAGGTAGAGCTAGAAATTGGAACAAGTGGTTGTTCCAAACAAACTGGAGAAAGGGTTGATGTTCTTTCGCAATCGGGTTTGTAAAGTAGGCATCCTTTAAATCTAGTTTAACTAACCAGTCTCCTTCCAATAACAAATCCCTCAGGAGGTGGATGCCCTCTATCTTGAAGTGTCTGTAAACTAGGAATGTGTTTAGTTTCCTGAGGTTTATTACGGGTTTCCACCCTTTGTCCTTTTTCAGGACAAGGAAGAGAGTACTTGCAAACCTCTTCAATTCCCATGGTACCTCTACAATTGCCCTTTTCTGGAGCATGAAGGCTGTTTCCTCTTCCACTATTTTATGTTGTTCCTTGGTCAGAGGGAGGTCTCTCTGGTGTGAAGTTTGTGTAGGTGTTTCTATTAAATCTATCTTGAAACCTTTGACAGTTTCCAATATCCATGAATATTGAGTGATCTTTTTCCAATTCTGAGACTGCCTCCCACCTTTTGAGGGGAAGAAGAAGGAAGAGGGGATAAAGTACTCACTCCGAAAGTTGTTGTTGTTGGGTAGTCCATGTGATCTGAATCCTCTGTTAAATGAACCTCTCCCACTCTGCGGGTAGAATTGGGGAGGGTTGGATGATTGGAACCCTCTTCCAAAACTTCTGAACCTCGAGTAGGGCATGGGGTTGAGCGGCCGGAGGAAAGGCCCCTTCTTCCGGCCCATCCAAAAAGGTTTGGGTTGAAAACACGTCTCATACTGAGCTGAGCTTTGTCGAGCGCCGTGAATGTTGATACATATTTGCCAAACGTTATAATTATGTCTTCACCGAAGAGTAAACCTTTAGGGTTTGGTGAAGGTTCCTTGTATGCTACATTGCTCAGTTTAGGATTTATTTTTTGTAAGAACTACCCTTCTCCTTTTGGCGTTCAGGCTGGTGTTAGCATTTCCAAGAAGGATCATTGCTCTCTGGCTCTAACCTCTGATAAGCTCCGTATCGAGAGCCGTCCCATTTATATGGCTTTCTTCAGCTGCATCTATAATTCTGGCCAGGGGCCAAAGGACATTGAAAAGGTGGCCTTAACAGGCCCTAAAAGATCTCTTCATCCCCTTCCTGGGGTCTCTCCCGAGTTTGAAGAGGAAATTGATTAGTTCAGGGTCGAGGTTGGGAGTCTGACAGACTTTCTCTCGAACGGAGGGTCTTGAGCATTCAGCTCTGAGAATGTTACCTGTATCTTTCTCCAGTAGATTCCGGAGCCATTTTTAAATAAATTTGGCCACATGATCTTGTGGCTGCCATTCCGGGCTTCTCGGATGCTTAATATTATAGGGTGAGAACATCTCTTCACCCAGAGGGTTTATTATGTTGTCCTTGGAAGTAGACGGGAGTTCGTCTTCAGTAGGTTGGCTATTAAATTTGTGATCATCTTCGTCTAGATTGAGGACATATTCATCAAAGATGTTAGTAGCCTTGTCGTCCTCCATATCATTGTTAGTAATATTGTAGAGAGCACTTTCATAATTTGTGCCACAATGGACACTCATATGCGTTGTGCTGCTGTGAACACCAGTATAATTTGTGCTGCAAGGGACACCTGAGGCATTTGTGGTGCGAGGACCTCCTTTAAGAGTTGAGGTGCTCAGACCTCCCATATTGTTTTAGGTGCTAGGATCTCCCATTGTGCTCAGGGGGGTTGGGTATTCAATATTTTTAGTCTTCTTTAGTCTTTTCCCCCTATTTTCAGAGATGTCATCATTGACTTGTAGAGTTTGGCTTTCTGTTATGTCAACCTCCTCTGTAGGGAGGGCTATTTTGGATAACATAACTTGGTTTAGAGTCTCTAACATACAAGATCTCATTTCTATATGAATGATTTTCTTGAAAGCCTCATTATTCATGTTGGGGGTAGAGGCTAACGCATCATCAGAAACAATCGCTGACATTTTTAATAGGATATGATAAAATAAGAATGGCTCAGTCTTGGGTTTTTACAAATTCAGTAAGTAAATTGAGTTATTTGAATTAATTTGGCTTAAATAGAATTAATTTGGAATTAATTTGGCTTATTTGTGAGTAAAAAGCCAACCAGAGGTTATATAAAATATAATTAAGGGTAATGAGGAGGACAATAAAGCCTTTAATTCAACTTAGGCTTGAACACCTAATTATGTAAAAGTAGTGTTCTTATTTTTAAATTATAAGTAGTGCTGTTAGCTTTAAAGTAATTTTTTCCTACAGAAAAGTAGAAGTACTCACGTGTATGGCAGCAGCAGCTGATCGAGAAGGCAGAACAACTGTCAGTATCCTTGCTTGTGCGATCCGATCAGCTGCTGCCGGTTGCTAGGGAACAGAGGCCTTGCCTCGTAGCAGCTATTGTTATTAAGGAGTGAACCTTGGCAACGGCCATGGCCAAGGCCATGATGGGATTTGTGGCCAACTCAGACACCAGGCACAAGTGTCATACATCTTGATAATCCATGTCCAATATCTGTCAGGAAAACACTCTGCCATGTGGTCAGTTTTCTCAGGGTTGGTAGAGTGTGTGTAGGACAAAGGAGCCTGATGGGAGTTGGAGTAATGGAAAACACTCCTACCCCCACCCAGCCTAACCACTTCATCTTGACATATGGCTACCTGACATTGAATGGAAGTGCAATAGCAAGATGGCTGACATCCTTGCATGGTGTTTGGTGCACAAGGCCTTATTGGGATTTGGATTCAAGTTTAACAACATGCACCAGTGTCAGCATCCTTGCTAGTACACTTTCCCTTATTGACAGTTAGCCATAGTCTCAGAGGAGTTAGCTGGGCTGGGTGGGAGAAGGTGCATTTGGAAAAGCTACAACTCACAGCAGACATTGTACACTGTCCAACATACACCTTCCCACCCACCACAAACAGTCTAACTGGAACCAAGCTTACCCACAATGTTTTCAAATTTACTAGCCAGATGCATGACGCTGGGCACTGGTGTCTGACTTGTTTGGAGCACAAAGCCTTGATGGGTTATGCTGTCAACTCAAACAACAGGCACAAGTGTTATTCATCTTGAATGTACACTTTATTCATTGTCAGGACATCACTCTTCCTCATGGCCTGGTTGGGCTGCCTGGGAGAAGGAGTGTTTACACTGACTACATCTCCCATCAGGCTCTGTCCTACACAGACCTTCCCACCCTGTTCAAACAGCACACCTGGGACTATGCTGTCCCTGATGGTGAGTGGAAATGTACTGGCAAGATGGCTGACACTGGAGACTGGTGTTTGGAACACAAGGCCATGGTGGGATTTATGTTCAACTCTGACACCAGGTACCAGTGTCAGACATCTTGATGGTATACTGCCCCTCATTGTCTGAACAACCCTCTTTCTGGTGTGCTGCTTGAGCTGTGTGGGTAGGTGTGTGTGGGCCCATGCCTGATGGGAGTTGTAGTGACCACAAACACTCCTCCTCACACCCATTTTAAATAGCTACCTGACAGTATTGACATGGCTGACACTGCTACATGTGTTGGATTTGAACCCAACTCCCTTCAAGGCCCTGTGCTCCAAACACCATGCAACCATTTTATGCTGTCCGGGAGCTAGAAGGCTGGTACAGGGAACACACAGAGCCAACGGCTGGCCTTCCTGGTGGGTGGAATCAGGCATGATTCCAACATGTTTTACACCAAATAGGGTATGTTGCAGCCGGTTTCAAGATGGTCATCATGCGGTCGCGTAATGCCCCTCTATATATAGTAGGGCAGCTTCACTGACAACCTGGGAGAATGGACTCCGTAGGCCGCAGGGTTGTCCTGCTCATGCAGGGACACCCTCTCATTTAGAATAAAGTACCCTGCCCTCAGGATTGCAAAGGCTTGCTATAGGGATGACTTACAGGTTTTAGGTGCAGTGACTCGTAGATATAGTAAACCTATATCTCAAGTAAGTGGTGCATGCACCAACTTACACAGGCTGCATTGGCAGGCCTGTAGTTCCATTTTGAATGGTCTCTCATAGGTGGCATAATACATGCTGCAGCCCCTGAGAGACCTCTACAGTGCCTATGCCCTGGGTATATGTGTACCATATTCTAGGGACTGACAAGGGTACGTCAGTATCCAATCTGGGGTGTACCTAAGTGCATGCATAACAGTTTAGAAAACAGATAGACTGGGGTCCTGATTAACAGGATGCCAGTTAGGCTAGTCAAAAACAGCTTTACATCAAGCAAAAAGTGGGGGTAACCATAAGAAGCAGATCGTACTTTCCTACACTAATCTATAAGGATCACTTTATTTGCTGGATTGATCAATTTAATGTTCTGAAGTGCAAAAACACTATGTTTCAGATTCAAGTGAAGGAGAATTGTACTTTTTCTGTCTTATTGTTCTATTGACCCCAGGCCCTGAGAAATATATTTTCTGGTGGACCGTATCCCCTCATTAGTTCAGAAATTGGCAATTTTTACATGTTTGGTAATCTTAATCTGCACTTTGAGTAGGACAACTCTTGTCAATCATTAAATCAGTGATCCGAAGGCTATCCAACTGTCTCAATTAGTGATGGATGCTACACATGAGGCAGGACATTTGTTGGGTCCTCATTTTTCCAACATACTCAACCTTCAGGTGTCTATCCCTTTTCTGGCTGTGTGGTCAGACTAATATATGATCCCAATAAATTTGACAGTTCCATGTGCTTCACGGATGGTGGAAGTTAAAACATGTAATGGAAGGCAGTGGCATGAATTGGACATTAAAGGTTGCTTTAATTTTATCCGGGTAAGCATTCCTAAGTATGATTTAAATACTGAGATAGCATTACAGATGATGAATGCCTGGCTAACCTCTGTGTTTTGGATGCTTTGATTCCTGTGCAAACGAATAAGCAGAAAAGTGGTCTTCTGCCATTGGTGAAGATAATTAAGGGCACTAGAGTGCTATTAGGTGCATGAAACCTTATGGAGGAAATATCATGATGCTGCAGCAAGAAACAATGACATGATGGCAACTTAAGTTTATCATAAAATGGTCAAAATGGCATTGGCTGACTCTAAGCCAAAGCCTGCTTAGGCTTGAACCGCACTTGCGTATTTGTAACACATCAAATGACAAATATGATAGGCTTGCGGATCAATTTCTTAAAAATGTCAATGACACGCACACTTTTTGGGTGATAATTTAAGGTCCAGCTCTGGATGCCCTACTCCAAATTTTGGGAACATGCCACAGGGTGACGGGTTAGTGGAAGTTGAATTGCTGGATATTTCTTTCAAAGCAATTATGTTTAAACTCGGGCTCCCCAATGATCCATTGAAACCAGATTCGATACTCAACACCGAGAAGATCCTCACCTCCATCTTTGTAAGCCTAGCTAATCTTTATATGTCCAATGCGGTGTTGCCTATTGCCTGGAATCATGCCAAAACCACTCTACTTCTAAAAAAATTACATTACACCACACCATGCCTGTTAATTAGCGACCCATCTCTCTCTCCTATCTTTTTATGCTAAAGTGGTGGAGAAACATGTGACTAGTCTTCTGGTAGACTTCTTAAAGAGGCAGCAGCTGCTAGACCCTTTGCAGAATGGTTTGAGACCGGCTCATAGTACTGTATCTGCCCTGTTTAAAGTGACACAGGCCTTGCGACAAATTGCTCAATATGGAGGTTCTGCAGCACTTATTCTACTAGACTTAACCATGGATTTTAATATGGTGTTTCATAAGGTGCTCCTGCATTGATTATATGAGAATAGTCTGGGGCAAAGATGGACCTCGTTTGCCTCTTTTCTAAAAGATCGCTCTTTCCAGGTTAAATGCCTACCCTCTGCATCTACCAAGTGGACTTTAGAGTATGGTGTACCACAAGGTTCAGCCATAGGTACTACACTTTTTAATATTTATGGAAGGGCATTGGGCGATGTGGTGAAATTGTTTGTGATAGTATTTGTATCCTATGCAGATGACACCCAGCTTATTATATCAGTGTCTGTGGGGTCTGTAGATTGCGCTGACAATTTTAAGAACTGTCTGAAGGCTGTTTCTGAATGGATGCACGTTAACTGTTTAAAGTTAGTTGCCAATAAAACCAAGATTATTTTGCTAGGGAAACATTCACAAGCGTGGCAGGACCATTGGAGGCCCAGTGTGCTCGCGTCTCCCTCCAAACCCAAATCAGTTGTTGAAAAAGACTTTGACTAGATGACTCTCTATCTTTCGAGCCACAAGTTAAAGCTTTGACTTATGCTTGCTTTAGCACCCTCAGAAAATGTAAAGGCATTATTGACCTCTTCCATCACCAGGTTCAGAGAATGATCATCCAGTCCTTAACCACCTCACACCTCGATTACTGTAACATTTTGTATTTAGCCACCATCAGGAATGTGAAAAGCAGATTGTTCAGAATGCCGCAGAGAGATTATTACTTCATTTGCCAAAATTCTGCTCAGTCACTCAGCTACTTTACAATATGCACTGGCTTCCAGTACACAAGTGCATCCAGTTTAAAGCATTTTGCATGGCTCACTGGATCATGAAGAAGCAGTTTATCATCTTTGCTTCAGTACTGTAACCTGACCAGGGCATTAAGATCTGCAGACTCCAATTTAGTGGTGGTACCCCCTTCAAATTTGCCAGAAAGGGAGGATGCTCTTTTCGAGCTATAGCTCTGGAGTTATGGAATAATTTACCCATATTTCTATGGAAAACATCTAATCATCTTTGTTTCAGGACGCAGTTGAAGGCTTGGTTGGTTGCAGCCTAAGTTTCGTCTTGTTATGGGATGTCACACTAGAAGCAGGTAGCGCAGTGCAGCGCTTGTGGGGGCAGCCATGTGCTGTACGAATTAGTGTATCATAACATACACAGTTTTATTTCAAGATTTCTTTCACACCTGGCACAAACTTTACCAATTTTTCAAGACTAAGAGCTAATGTATATCTTGGCAGTATGCATACTTTGTCAGAACAGTTGCAGAATATACGTACCGCCAAGCTAAAGGTCCACCCACCAAATTTAAAAGACTTAGCGCCAGATGTATTAAGACCCTGTTTTGCGATCTCCTAATTGCGAATCCTTGCGATTCGCAATTAGAATATCGCAAAACGGCATGCATGAAAGTGCGTTGAACAGGATTGCAAATGACCTACCTCATGAATATTAATGAGGTAGGTCACAATTTTCGACCCCTAGGAATCGCAAAAATCACAGGGATGGTGGCCTACTGGGGTGAACAGACCACCATGTCTGTGATTGCTTTTAAATAAAGTAATCTTCTTTTTTGTAAAGCAGCCTGTTTTCCTTAAAGGAAAATGGGATGCTTTACAACAACAAAAATGAAAAGTTTTCCTTTCATTTTTTTAAGAGCAGGCAGTGATCAGTGGAACCACTTCCTGCTCTTAAAAAATGCTTTTACAACCATTCACAAAGGGGACCCCTTCCCATTTGCGAAGGAATGCAAATGTTTTGCGTCTGCATTTCGGTCGCAAAACATTCATGCATACCGATGCGATTTGGTATTAGGAAGGGACGCCCTAAACACACCCCTTCCTAATACCGAATCGCAAACCCAAATTGCGATTCAGTAACATGTTACTGAATCGCAATTTGGGTTTGATATTGTGAAAACCCTTTTTTACGTTTGCATACGGGCCGATTCTCTGAATCGGACCGTCTGCGAACCCAAAAATTGTTGATACATGTAGCCCTTAGGGTTTATTCATGGGGGAGACTACTCCATCTCCACCATGATAAAACATCTCTGACGGCCATTTGGAGTAAGAGCCTCTGGCGGCAGACCTCTAATTCCCCCCTCCTAATTTCGATTGGAAGAATTAGAGGTCAGTTTTCACTGCCAGGAAAACTCTGGTGGTAAGAGGCAGTGAAAACTGTAAAAGGCACCCTCGCCATGTGAAAGGACTCCCATGGCGCAGAGAGCTGCTTCTTTTTTATTTCCAAAAAGAAAACCCAGCTTCCGGACTTGAACACCACAAGTGATAATATGATAAGATTGATAAGGGTTATGGATGAGGCAGACATTTTATCAAAACATCTTTGTGTATGTAATTTTAACTATCTATATTAATGTGGCCTAGTTTTAATTGATTCACTTCTCCAGATCTAATTCATGGTTAATTTATTATTTTTACTATTCAACAGTAACATAATTGTTGCTTAGCTTTCATTGTGGTTGTTCTTCCCCATACATAAAAATCAGTAAAAACTTTAAGAAAATAATTCACTTTTATAAAACTCTTCTTCATTATTGCCTGTTCCCATTCTACCCTGATGTAGCTGGTGTGTAAAGCCAAACCATTTTTGCTGATCTTCAATGTTATCTTCAGATGCCAATGAGAAATTAGTGTACATTAATATTCTTAAAAATAGGGATTTAGTAAAAATTTGGGGCCTCATTTATGAGTTTTTGCCATAGGGCAGCGCCACAGGACTTCCTGTTGTGATGCCCTACGGCAAAAGAAAAGGGCAGGAATGTGCCGTATCTATCAGATTTAATTTTAGTTTTAGAGACGATTTTAAGTAGGGCTATTTATATTGTTTGAAACATTCATTTTAAATAGGTTTTTGTATTCAGTATTCTGATCTGGTTGCACATGCAATCTTCAGTCTTGACAGAGTATGTTGCAGTGTCGTCTCTCTCTTCATTTTCTGTCTCAAGGTCCTATTAAGATACACAACTTGCACTCGCACAGTCGCACTGAGCCACAATATTGACAGTGTAGTCTATGCAACTTCTGTCTCCACAACCTGCTTCCTGCTCCTTTCCACCTCTTTGCAGCAGGAACATTTGCTTGCCATTCTTTGTGTTGCCATAGCAGTCCTGTCATTTTTCCCTGCTCTGGTGCACAATGGGCTGCTGTGCACCAACGCAGGTACCTTTGCACCATGGTGAAGGGTGCTCGCCTTGCGGGGAAGATTGTTTTTGTGTAGGAGGGAAAGCCTTCCTGCAGGAAAACAATCACAAGGGGTGTTTTCCTCTTTCTATGTGTGCTGCAAAATACAGCACACAGAAAAAGAAAAAACAAAGAGAAATAAAGATATTTTTCTTCATTGTACCTCCCTTACACCTCCCCGGGGAGGCGTAAGTTTTTGGCGCTGCCTCAGAGTTACAATTTCTTGTAAATATGGGGCACTGTCAAAAAACCATGATGTTGCTGGGAACGCCACCAGCAACACTTATTGCACGCCCCTTTAACGCAGAAAACTGTGTCAAACGAATCAATAATTACAAGGCAGCATTAAGCCCAAAAAAGTGGCTTAGTGCTGCCTGGTAAATATGGACCAGACACCTGCAACCCAGAGCATTGCAAAAAGTGACACACCGGTGGCACATGTGGCTTATACAGAAGCGCCTTTCTTTAAGAGTAACAATAGAAGTGTAAGGTCTAAGCAAAAGAACAAACAGGACGCCTGTACTATTTTCAAACTGATGCTCTTTGCTAATCTAGTTCCAAGAATATCCTGTCATGAAGATGTCTAATAAGTTTTTCGCAGTTCAACCATTGAATTTAAAGGCTTTAGTCGGTATCTCAGGTAAAGTTTATGATCTTGAACAGTTTGATTCACTTATAGATCCATACTATTCTGAACATGTACAGCCCTTGTCTTGACTGATTTTATGTGTACAATTTCACTTCCTTGTCATGCACGTTTGGTACCACAGGTGCACTATGCGTTCACAGTAGTGCCAGGAGCGGTCGGTGCAGGAAAGCGTGGCAGGGTCGGAGGAGTCTACAGATGACGATGAGGCAAAATTAAATTTTAAATAAAGAAAAACACTTACCTTGTGCTCACCGCATCGCTGACTCGGCAAAGCGGCTAGCGCAAGGCAAGTGGTTTTCTTTTTTTTAATTGAATTTTCGATCGTCGTGGTCTATTGACTCCCCCCACCCTGCACCACCGCACTTACTCGCACCGGCCGCTCCTGACTAGAACATAATTTGAGCAGCCAACGTTTGTGTAATGAAGAATGCCATTCATTAAACTAATTTTGTATTGAAACAGATTGTATCAAGAATCAATCATAGCTCCTAGGTTTGTAGGCATACATATGTTTGAACAATTTTGTAAGGTATTGCTTGATTTCCTTTTTGTCCCTTGATTTAGACAGAGTGCTTTGTTAACTCAGATTTTAACTAACAATCTCAAAGAAAACCACATTTTTTGCAATAACAGCGTTTGTTTAGCCTGGGTCTTTATGCAGCCTTCGGAAACTTGTCAAAGATGCACCTTTTCAACTTAGCCACACGCTACATCGTCAGCCCACCTATTTTCTGTCTCTTTTTACAATTGCATGAACAGTTGTAGTGATCCATCTAGGTACACGTTTGCCAAGACTTGCTTTCTTTAAATATAGTGGTATTGCTGATCTTGTTGAATTTACTGCTAAAAGAAAGTACATTCCTCCAGTGGAAGTACGTTTGCTATTCTGTACAAAACTCGTGGTAATTAAGCCAGAAGATTATCCCTACCACATAATCCTTCAAAAGAGAATGCCCCACGTCCTCCATACATCACATGATATCTTCTGAACTAGATGTAAATCAATCTGATGACTCCAAATATTTAAAGGTTGAATGATCAGGCACTGCTCATAGAATAAAATTGCAACTGAATCCTAGCCTAGTGATGCTGCAAAGAAGTTGGTGTTGGATGTTTTCACTGATGTATGTGGCTCTATTTTACTATAACAGTTTCTAAGGTAGGAAGTATTGCTATGGTTTTCTCATTTTCTTGTATCTATCTATCTATCTATCTATCTATCTATCTATCTATCTATCTATCTATCTATCTATCTATCTATCTATCTATCTATCTATCTATCTATCTATCTATCTATCTATCTATCTATCTATCTATCTATCTATCTATCTATCTATCTATCTATCTATCTGTCTGTCTGTCTGTCTGTCTGTCTGTCTGTCTGTCTGTCTGTCTGTCTATCTACCTATCTATTTATCTGTCTGTCTGTCTGTCTATCTATCTTTGTTCAAATCTTCACTTCATGCGCATTTATTAAGTATCACTGGTGTAGAGGCATATACTGTTGGCACTGTCTATGCTACCATTCCTCGTAGGGGTCATGAAGTCAGAATGAGCAGAAAGCAAAAAGGGCTTTAAGTTTTAACTTTTCCCCCTCCCCAAGCCCCATGCCTTAGCAAAAGGCTGATGGGGCTAAGGGAAGAGCAGGAGGTTATCCTTATGAGAGGATCGAGGATGTGCATTGAGTTCAATCTGCTGCTGCTTGATTACGGTTAATAGATTCCTATCCGTGGAAGTCACACCATGCAGTGTATGTGTTTTACAAGAATAAAACTATGAAGTCACTGAGTAATTTGGCTCATGAAACTGACACTTGAAAGATGTCAATGGTTTATTCATCACAGAAATTTTTGACAAGCAGAATTAAAGACAAATAAAAAGCACGCTCCTTTTAAGTAACAGGTAAGAAACAGCACTAATTCAAAGACATGAGATAATTTCTAAACCTTTGAAAAGCACTGGTAGTGTAATTTTCGATGAAGAGTAATTTCAATATGAGTATTTCCTGCTGGAGGGGCTGCCACTATCATCCCAGGTTTTCACATCCTCTTTTTAGAAGGAATTTTGTCAGGCCTGTTAGGCAAAGGGAATAAGCACGTGAACATGCCAAGTATTAATGACCCCCCTCACAGGTGAAAAACCAGGTCTGCTCCAATATTCATATAGCACTGGTTCATTGTAAATAATGGCAAAGAAACCACATATTTCTACGTCTATTTTGAATGTACCATTGCTCCAATTTTCACACTTACCATGGGCAGCTACTTACTAGTAACACCTAAGAACTGGACCTTGGCTAATACCAGAGCTAGCACAATTAATTGTCATAACTAAATCGGTACACTGTATGTTTGCATTCGTTTTAGCACTACAGCCCAGTTCCAAAGTACCTCATATATGGTGTTTGTCAATGGCTAGAAGAGAGAGTACCTTCCAAGGTGTGTCAGTCATCATGTAGGCAACTGAAGCGGAACTAAAAATCTGTAATTTGAAAAAAATGCTTCCTGTCTGCACATATTGTCACAGCTCAGAAACACTATTTTGATACGAGTAAATCGTGCAAGTAATTTTATTACAGTAAATGCTTAAATCAGACATCACCTTCCGACCTCAGTTGTTGGTAAGCAAGAAACACTAAGGAGGAACATTTTAATTTTAGAGACGATTTTAAGGAGGGCTATTTATGTTGTTTGAAACATTCATTTAAAGCAGTTTTTGTATTCAGCATTCTGATCTGGTTTGCACATGCGACTTGCAGTCTTGGCCGAGTATGCGGCAGGGTCGTCTCGCTCTTCGTTTTCTGTTCCGAAGTCCCGTTAGATCACACACTCGGCAGTCAGGCAGTCGCACTGAGACACAGTATTGACAGTGTAGTCTATGTAACTTCCGTCTGCACAAAGTAGGCTGACCTCCATCCTGCTCATTTCCACCTCTGTGCAGCAGGAACATTTTCGTGCCATGCTTTGTGTTGCCAGAACATACCTACAAAGCAACATCAAAGGGAGAATGAAAAGTTATGTAAAGAATAATTTCAGAAATTATCAGAATAATTATGTTGTCTTGTGTAGGACACATTTAGTTGAAGCAACATTTTACACAATAAGATGATGCCCAGCTTTGTTCATTGGTTTTCGAAGAACTTTAAATTAATTTGATTTTGCTAGAGAATTAAGAAGATCATGTTTATATGTGTTGTATTTTAGGGATGTGTTTTCACAGTGATTTTTCAAAAGCGGTGGTTTTAAAGTTCCTAAAGAAGGCATGGTCTCACATGAAGAGGTCTTGCTAAGGAAATGTTTTTACATTATGATATTTCACTGTACATTCCTAAAATGGATTTTATGTAGTCTTGGCCAACCCAAATCTGCTCAAACTCGAATCAGCTATTGTGTAAGGTGATTTAAGATTCCACAAACTAAAAAACGTCTTTGAGATTCCAGTCTTGGTATTCCACCTCAGATACAGTAATTTATATAATCAGTTGAAGCTGCCTCAGTACATCACTAGTAAAAGAAGAGCAACCGAGGTTGTGGGCGTGCTGTCGGTGCTGATTAAGGGCCTGATTTTGAAGTTGACAGAAAGTGAACACTGTCGCAACGCCGGCCGAGTTCCTTCCCCACCAACAATATGGTCCACTGAGCTGATTTAGAGTGGGGAGGACCATAGGTGTGATGATGGCGGAGACCACTCTGTCTCTATTGTGTTGAAATCCCTGTGATGGCCCGAATAGTGTAAGGTCTGTCTGAGGCTTGGCTATATGCCTGCCTACCTAATTTAGATGGACAGTCTTACAGCCAAATTTCAATGCCCGTCCCTGCCAGGAAAAACCTGGCAGTAATAGGCATTGAAAAGTGCTCAATGCCCCCCTCGCCATAGAAGAAAACTCCCATGATGAGGGGGGGCATTTTTAAAAATTTTCATAACGAAAATTCCGCTTTTGGATTTTCTTTCTTAAAATAAACAAAAAGTTGTACGTTTGACATACAGCGTCAGTCACATGTACAGTGCATTTCCGGGAAGCGCCATGAAGGTGGTTCCTGAAAATTCAAGAGATGTCTGCAGAGGCAGTGAACATCTCGAAATAAGGCAGTTGGAGTGCCCTCCACCATGGTGATGATAATTATTCCATCCGCTGGTATATAAATCAACCCTTTACTTATTGAGGTAGGTGGGAGGCAGAAAGAGGAGCAATTCTTTCACGTGATGCCAATTTGTATTCCATTGTAAAAAAAGAAAAATTACACTTTTTAGTTTTTCTTTGATTTTGTGTCTTTTTGGCATTTTTCCAAAGAGTAAATTGGTATTAGCACTGGGAAAAATGACACTTTATTTAATTTTAAAAAATACAATACTTACCTGCAGGGTATTTTGGCGCATAAAATGAGGGCAGGATTTAGATTGTGGTGTTAACAGAAAAACCTCTGATTTGTGGAGTAGGAACTAACTCTTGAGGTGAATCCTTCAGCTCAAATGTTCTCACCATTATATATTATGATGTAGGAACTTCTGGCAGTGGATTCCCATCTGTAGTTAGCAGGCCCTCTACAAACTGGAAGGCTTTACCTTACAGAACAATTCTAAACCAGGCCCTTAGGCTGGGAATGGGACTGCCTCTAAGAGTGTGAGAGTAAAGCAGTACATTTTAACAGGACTTGCACTGGGTTCCTCATCTCATTCACCTTATTCTGCCTCTCTAAGATCTCTACAGACTGGAACAATGCATGAGAATGCAGGCCACTACATGTCCCTATCAGTGCTGGTCGGCACAGATCCATACGGACAGGGAACTCCAAGGCATGCTGACAGCTTCTTTCTTTCATAGTGGTGCCAGTTCTTTGTTCTGGAGGAAAGCAGGTAAGCCTAACAATTATATGTGAGAAAGTGCTTTTTTGGGATACTCACCCACCATATTTTGTTGACTTATATTGCTTTTTTTAATCCGCACCGACAGCAGGCCCCAGGATATGCGCTCTGACCCCTAAAACATAGTATAATTGGCTAATAACCAATTGATGTATTTAATTTTACAGTGAATCCATAGTATATGGTGCACTAGTGGCATGGAAAGCTAAATGTCACCTATGGACTACTACACTTGTTGCACCATCCTGTAGCGTGGCCACAAAACATGGCTTCGGGCCTACCTGTGTAGGTTTTAAACCTACAGGCTAACCTCTCAAAATAATCCTTTTTGACAGTAAAGAACTATGCTTCTAAATATTAAGTACGTCAGCCGCCACTGGCCGGAATCCCCACCTCCGGGCCGGAAGCTCCGCCTCCGGTCCGGAAGCCCCGCCTCCGGGCCGGAAGCTCCGCCTCTGGGCCGGAAGCTCCGCCCCCGGGCCGGAATTTCCGGCCCGAGTGCGGACGTAAAGTTAGGAGTCGTAAATCCATTCTGTGAATAGCAAAAGTAGTAAGTTTATTCTGTGAATCGCAAAAGTAGTAAGTTCATTCTGTGAATACCAGAAGTAGTAAGTGCATTCTGTGAATACCAAAATGGTACTAAGTTTAGGATTTTGTCTTAAGTTTGTTCTGTGAATCGGGCCCTTTGTGTGTAAGGCAAAGGTGCCTGGCTGAAGTCTCTGCTCCCTAGGCCGCCAATAAAGATTCCTTTTTAATGAAGCCTAACATAGCAGACCAGACAAACCGCTGCATTGTGTACACCTTGCAGCTTCATCACGAGTTCCACCCTCATGCCAAGAGATAAGCTGTGACAGGATCAGGCTTGGAGGTTGCACAGGAAGAAACAATCATGGACAGCATATTGCATACATTTAAGTCATTTTCTTAGCAGATGGACAATATGATAACTCGAGCTGCAGACTGGACTGATTTGAGTATGCAGAGTTAAACCATTGTCTAGGAGGATTGCAAGGATTTTGCTGTTAGGAAGGAATGAGCGTCATACCTCGTTCTGTTGGGATTAAACTTCAAAAATTGGAAGCCGTCTAATGTTGGACCACTTTCACGAGATGTGGGCTAGGAAGGAATTAGGTTTCTGATCTAGACAGTCAAGGTTCTGAGTACCACCTTCTTAGGAATAAGACACAATAGTGAATCACTTTAATCAATACTAGAAAATAGACTTTGAAAAACAAGGCAGTTGGGGAGGCTTGCTGTGGCAATCCAAAAGGTACTTCAGTGTGGTCTGAGAAAACAGCGTCAATCTCGAACGATTGGAATCTTTCATCTAAGGATGAACCAAACCCTCTCAGTTCAGAGACGCCTATCCCTACTTCTTTTACTGAACTAACAAGGATATGGCCAACAACTGCATTTAATGCTCTGGAGAGATCTGAAAAAATAGAATGGCCTATGTCTAAGTCGTATTTCAAGTCTTCTGTGGCGATAAGCCCATTTCACTGCCTCTATCTGCTCGAAAGACACACTGACAATCCTCCAAGTCAACCATTTTCCTAAAACCGTTTGATAGTTGCCAGGTAACTAATTTCTCTGGTGCTAATATCTCTGGTGCTTTGCTCAGTGCAGGTAGGAGCATGATTGGGTGGTATCTGGAAGGATCTTTTCGGAGAAGAATGGTTTTGAATTGTAAGTGAAAACAAAACCCTTCTTCGAAGTAGAAGACACTTAAACAGCAAAAAGCATTCATAGATGAGAAGAAGCAATTGATGCAAAAAGCACAAAAAGATCCAGAAGCAACGGGGAAAAAAAGAAGGAAAACAGGGGTTGAGGTAAGGGCCCAGAAAAGTAGCAGTAAAGTGGGTTAGAGATAGGCGAAGCTGACCATGAAGAGTCAGGGAAGACGAACAAATAGCAGTGGCATAGGCACAGGTATTAGGTGGAGGCACAAGACAAACATGAGAAAGTGGTCAATGAGGAATCTGCGTTTGAAAATAAGAATGAAAATAAATAAGAGTTACATGAGAGTGTAATATAGAAAGGAGAAAAGTTGTGCAGAGGAGTAAATAGAAAGGTCTTCAGAGTGACAGATCCATGGACCTTTATGATATGACCAGTGACAGATGTTTTCCACACAATTGAATGTGTGTTTCATCGAGTTCCAAAATCCCATCTTTGTCTGGTACCCTAGGCCTTCTGCCACTTACATTGAAGAACTCATGCATGGCCCTTGGCAGTAGCCTAGTTCAACGGTGCTGGAGCAGGAGTTGTACGTGACCACGACTGGCATTGTCAGCAGCGAGCACGGTTTAGTTACATTCACTGAAAGAAAAAAAGAGAAAATCAGTGTAGGTCCAACATTGTGCTGAATTCAAAGGGAATTCCAAGTACATACTGAGCACACACACTGTTTGCAGCACTAAGAGCTGTTGTGAGACAATCGCATGCATGGGTAAGGTGTTGGTTGAAAACCATATGACACTGGGTGGTGATATTCCCATATAGAAAGGAGCAGACTAGGCTGCCTCACAGATAACAGTCAAATGGAAGCTCACAGCCCTCTGTCCGCTGGTTATCGGTGCTTTATCTTAAATAAGCGCTATGCTGCAATTTGGATTTAGCTCTAGTTCACCATCTCTTAGAACTAGAATCTCTGGGAGGTAATTCTGGTCAGTGAAATCTGATAGAGCCTAGGTTTTGTGAGCATAAATAAAGAAAAAGATGGACTTACTGCGCACATAGAGGAAGTATAGAAGATTATTTTTATGGGGTGCTTCTTTGCTTACACTAAGATCTGCATACATGGTGCAGTTTCAGTAAACTGAAGGTAAGATACTATGTAAATTATCACCACAATACTTTGTTCAGCTTCAATGAGCCTTAAACGTAAAAACAATAAGAACATAGTTATAAAACCAATGGCTGAGCACATATAAAACTTCAAGAGCAAAAGAAAAAAGTACGATCATTATTACACAGAAATGAGCAACAGGAACCATATATTGAATGTCTCAATATCTCATAGCACCCTACATGTAGGTTAAAATAAATTTAATTATGGCATAACACACCTCTGGGGTCCGTAGATACTATAAACATTCAGACATCTCAGAATGATTTGTTTCAGCAGGTTTGCTTTAGGACATGAGTATAAAAGACACATTCAAATCTTAAAATTCAATATAAATAAGATTAAAACAATTTAATAATCCAGGATTACTAGAGCTGTGGACGCCATCACTGAGCCAGGTGATTGAGCCAACCTACATCTTGGGATCCATCACCTAATTACAAAACACACATTTTTTGACAGCTGGACGGTCTGGGAGATCTTGCCTTGCGCATGCCATTTGCCTGATTTGCCACATAAATAATGAATACCGTGAAACGGCAAAAGATAAATTCTGTTTGGTGTCTGATTTGAAATATGTAGAGCTTCAGCAAATTTCCTCACCCCAAGGTCGAAGCAACCCGGTACAAGCCATTTTCTTCTACCTGTCTGATAGGCAGGAAAGAAGATCAAAGCATGCCCTTCAGTGTCCCACTCAATGGACGTGGCAACCACGCACCTGTTATGTTTTTGTGTTGCTGTCTCACTCTTGTCTGGAGTGGCATGATATCACCATGTTGACAGTCTCACATGGCACACTAGCACTGACAACGTAGACCCTCACATATTTATGGCAGAAGCTAACGTTCTACCCTTCCTCAGCCCAAGAACAGCAGTGATCTTCAGAGGAAGTCTGTTGCTGCTCACCATAAAATAAGCTTTAGTACATATATACACCTCAGTGCTTCACAATGGGTTTTGTGGCTGGTGCATCACTGTCTCACATATGTTCACTGTGCAAGAACATTTCTTTGGATTTGACCTCTACATTTTCCTTCTGCTGTTGACACCTTCCATTTGCTATTGAATTTTGTGCCTGGTTGTACTTCTATTTTCCTCTTGTGCTGTAAAATTTTAAACTGCTCATGTCTTGGGTTATAGCTTAATTAATGGGTTGAATTCCGTTTCACGACTTTATTTCTATATGTCTGTGTTCCACTACTCCTGGAGTACAGAGTAGGCTGCAAATTGAATCTCTTAAGAAATCATGTTTTTATTTCAGCTGCTCTTTTGAAACTGCTGTATGTCACATTCATTCCTGTATCACTTACTCATTCTTAAGTTTCCATATTTGCACCACTGCTACAAAGTTAAGCTTTATTAGTGTATTCAGCACAGCGTTCTGTATTATGCTGTTCCTACAGTTAACTGCTTTTCCTATAGGGCTCCGCTGGCCTCCTGGTTAGTGACATAATCACTGTCTGTTACCTGACGGCTCCATATGACAGTTCCATGGCACACTACTCCTACCCCTGCCTGATGAATTCCAGGATTTGCACCACGTATGAGCTCTGCATGAGTTTCATCAAAGGGAGGAGATTGCAGATGTTTCCCTAGATCATTTATAGGATCCCCATCTCCATATTGTTGGTTTTCATGGATGGGAAGGGGCTAATAGGAATACCTGGGATTGAGCAATATATGGGATTGAATGACAGAAAATGGAGTTTAATCAAATAAATTATCAATGTCCTGAGGCATAGCAGGTGCCCTAATACCACATCAGATTCCTCATGGAATTTCTAAGCTACCCCGAACATGTTCTGCAGAATACATTGAGAGCCTTTAGGATTAACCAGGAGAGGTCCATTAGTGGGTCATATGGGTTTGAAAGGAAAGAAAGCCTCCTTTTGACTCTGATCTTATATGGCTGCTTACACCCAAGTGCTTCTTAAGTATTCTACCAAATGCTTACAATTGGTTTGGCCAACCTTTGGCATGGTGGGCCTGCTTAAGAGGCAAATATAATGTATTATGCACGGTCCCAGTCTACTAATTGGAGGGCGTAGGTTTGTATTTGGAGAGATGAGGATTTTATTTGGGCCCATGCCACCTTTTTAAACTGTGCGGTACAAAAGGTGGTGGTGATGGACGGAGCATCAGAACCAATCAAACACTCACACCCAGTCAACAGATCTGGGTTTGATCCATCACCGTTCTTTAGCCCACTCTGCCACCCCAGTTCAGACATGGCCATATGCAAATCAGTCTGACCCTGTGCCTCATGGGAACAGTCCAGCCCGAACTGCCAAGCCATGCCTTCCCTGGACCGGAAACAAGCTTCCTAGGACCGGTTTCTGGCATTTCAGCCGTCTTCAGCCAGGCTTGCTTGAATCCAGTGGCAAAGTGAGCAAGGGACTCACGTCTGAGCATACCCTGCCAACTTATGGTGAACAAAGCGGTACAAAAGGGGGTGGTGATGGACGGAGCATCAGAACCAATCAAACACGCGCACCCAGTCAACAGATCCATCACCGTTCTTTAGCCCATTCTGCCACCCTGGCTGAAGACGGCTGAAATGCCAGAAACCGGTCCTAGGAAGCTTGTTTCCGGTCCAGGGAAGGCATGGCTTGGCAGTTCGGGTTGTACTGTTCCCCTGAGGCACAGGGTCAGACTGATTTGCATATGGCCATGTCTGAACTGGGGTGGCAGAGTGGGCTAAAGAACGGTGATGGATCAAACCCAGATCTGTTGACTGGGTGTGAGTGTTTGATTGGTTCTGATGCTCCGTCCATCACCACCCCCTTTTGTACCTTTTTAAACTGTAGCACAGAAACTGCCAACACCTAATCCTAAACTGAACTAATCTGTTGCTATGGACCCCAGCAAATGTTCCTGATTTAGAGGAGTTTGACATTGTCTGATATGAGACTGGTGGTAGTGCTGCAATTATGCTACTGTCCAGTTGTGCGAGGTAACCCTGCAGGCACAGCATCAAGAAGCAGATTTTGACATCGACCCCCATGGAGATGGCCATGACAGTATAACAGCATGCACATCCAGCCAGACTTGGGAATCCCAAGGATCTCTCACCCCATTCTTCCCAACCCCAAAGTGTAAAAAATAACAGGGACATGTATACATCCTAGCAATCTATTCTTATTGTGCATGGCCTACCTCATTTAAAATGAGTCTTCTGAGACTCTTGTGCCCCAGAAAATTACAAGTTCCCTGAGCCCCAATGTGCATGTGTCATAAGCCAAGAAGATACCCCAACATTCTCTAAGGCCTGACAATGGAGTTAGTCAGGAGGCAGTTTACAGTTTTAGTACCTTTGGTCGACCTGTAGGCCTTCATTTACAACTGCCTGTTAGGTCTTAGAGGGAGGTTCTTCCCAGAAGAGTCAGGGGCCTCTGAGGTAGAGAACGGTATTTGCTTTAATTGCATCTAAAGCCTATGGCTACCACACATGAATTTCAGCCAGGGTTTGTACCAGGCCTTGTGTTTTTACAAGGCCCAGCACTTTCACTGCTAAATGTATCCACATATCACACAAGCTGAGCTAATCTGATTTTGTGCTATACCCATGATGAGACAGGTAACATCGACCAAAACTAAGTAGCAATGTATACTGGAGCTGCCTCAAATAGGGGCCCATTAGGATGGCGGGCCGGGCCGGCGGGGGCTATCCGCCCCCATCCACACAGCAAAGACCCCCCGCTATATTATAAAGGCTGGGGGTCCGGTGGACCGAAAGACCGTCCGCCGCTTTTCCGCCGGTCGACTCGTCGACCAGCGGAACAAGTGCCTGCTTATGGTGGCAGTGTCTGAAAGATACGGCCATCCATATTACAATGCTGGCGGTCGTATGCCTTTCCACGGCAAGGCATATGGTCCTTGCTTTGGGGGCCCGTTGTGGGCCCCCAGGGTGAAGGGGGGTGGGAGGGTGCACATTAGGGGTACCTATGGTACCTCCTCTCATTGCCATGCACTACATGGCAGGCACCACGCGGTGCCTGCCATGTAGTGCATGGCAATGATGTGCACAATCCTTTTCAATTGCGGGCGGGTC
Source organism: Triturus cristatus (assembly GCF_964204655.1). Taxonomy (NCBI): domain Eukaryota; kingdom Metazoa; phylum Chordata; class Amphibia; order Caudata; family Salamandridae; genus Triturus; species Triturus cristatus. The sequence goes on from NC_140583.1 coordinate 752,014,548, forward strand.
TGCAGCCAGCAGATCCACCCGCAATGGAAAAGGCACAGGATACGCCAGCCATTGTGGCGGGCGCATCCTAATGTGCATGGCGGGATCGCCGCAGCTTCGGCGGGCGGTCCCGCATTCTGTTAAGGTGGCGGGCAGACATAATAGGCCCCATAGTGCCCAAGGGCATTGTTTTTATTTTTGAACATGGTGCTAATGCACTTAAAGAGGGTTCTGCATAATGTTTGTGATCGGAGACCCTCAAAAGCATGGTAATTGTTTCCATAAGTCCCAAAATACTATCTCAGAATAATCTTTCAAACATTTTTTCCTATGTAGTATAAAGCATGTTGAAAGAGGTGCAGCAACCTCCATGCATACCAGAATTCTGTCTTCACAATTAATTGGTAAGTTTTGCTAGTTATTTCCTTTTTTGGGGGTAAAATGCAACATACGCTATAGATTCTTGGTGCTACAAAGCACCATGAACATAAAGAGTGGGCAAAAATTATGAAACCATTAAGATCTGTCAGGAACCAACTAACAATGAAAAGCAGTGTCTTTAGTTTTGAAGAGGCAAGGAAGATGATGCTGATCCATAGGAAGGTTTTTCTGTCTAAGGATCTGCAGCAACAATTGGTTACTTTGGTCTTTGAAGAGCAAATTTAGCCATCATAAGATCAAGGCAATCTTGTAAATTACCCACTGGATGATAAAAGATTTGAACAAGGTGTGTTCTTTGATAGGCAGGCAAAGAAAATAATTAATAAATTGGGGTAACATGACCCCTTTTTCTTCTGTTACTAATGAGACCTTCTGCTGAATTCTGAACCATCTGCAGCCTTTTTAGTTTGTCTGAGAGACCAAAGCAGATTGCATTTCCATAGTCCAGCCGTGCTTGTACCAAGGTGTTGCCTAGAAGCATACACAAGTCAGAATCGTTTTTAGAGTTTACTCTGCCCGACGCTGGTGCTAGATATCTTTGCTACTTGCTCCTCCAAGCATAGATCTGCATCATTGAGAATGCCAAGGTATGGAATGGCTTCTGTATGCAAAGTACGAAAAGACATTTGACAAAATACATATACTATAACAGAAGTGAATAATTTATCCCACAATTAGAAGAATCCTGCAACCTGCAGGAAATACTGTATGTACTACGCACATTACACACATCTCAGCACTGGATCCTGCAGACACACTGAAATTATGTGCCACTTGCCTCTCTTTAATAACTGGTATAGCCCGAGGCAGAAGGGATATAAGGTTAGAAGAAAAAATTACCTTACTGATGGTAGGCTGTTTTAAATTAAACAGAGAGTAAAAGAAACATAAACATTGAAGTTTGGAGCAGAAGGCATTTACCAGCCATTATTAGCCCTAAGCCTTCTCTGGAATCAAGCAGCCCATACTGGAGGTATCGCCCACAATTCAAGAACTTGTTGCACTATTAAATACCCATGATTTTACTTTATCTGATGTACTGGAGGAAACCGAAAATATACATCTCTGCCACAGACACAAGTACCAGGAAAAGGAAATGGTAATGGTGCACAGTCCACACCACTGGTAACAGATTTCTCCTCAGAAGAATGTGACCTTTTGCTGTCTTCTCCTATAAAGCATAAGTTCTATTTTTCTATGTGACTCTACTCCCTCTTTTTACCCTGTTCTTATGAAACAACAGCCAAAATAAGACGCTAGCCTCCTATGTGAGACATGCACCTAACTTTCCATCCATTGTACAAATGTTGGCTAAACAGCTGATGGTCATGAACACATGTCCAATATTCTAAAAAGTAGTCCACACTAACTAACAACTAGAAAGCATCACAAATTCAGAGCTCACTGATCCTCACGAACGGGCACTTGTCGAGGTTTCTCTACACAGGCACAGGATGGACAAGTGTATTAGAAAATAGTTAGGTAGATGCATCTAAATAATTCAAACCCAAATTGTCCTGATCTTTTGTATGCTACTGTAGAAAAGTGTGCCTTTTTGGCATGGCCACCCTCACCTTTTGCCTTGTATTCGATGGAATTTGGACAGAAAATGCACTGAGTTCCTGTTAACCAGGTCCCCAGTGCCAGATCCCTTTCCCTAAACTGTACAATTGTGTCCCCAATTGGCAACACCTTGAGCACTCCCTGTGAGCCCTTAGTGAGTGGTACTCAGGGTACCTAGGGCAGGCAGGCTGCTAAATAGGGTTTCTAAAGCACTGCAGAACATATTGTACCACCCTAAGGGCCTCTCACCAAACTCATTCAGACTTCCATTGCAGGCTGCATGCATGTCTTGGTGCAGACCAAAGTAAAAACATGACATGGCACACAGCCTGGTGTGCCACGCCTTCAGACACGGCATACAGTATAGGTAAGTCACCCCAATAGCAGGCCTTACAGCCTAAGGCAGGGTGTACTACACTACATGTGTGGACATATCTGCATGAGTAGATATGCCCCTGTGCTGGCCAGTTTATTTACGTCCAGTACTAGTGACCAGGGAAGCCATTTTAAGTACGTGCTGGGCACTGGTCAAAAACAAGTTTTCCAGCTCCATGATGGCTTCAGTGAAACCAAAGACGTTTGGTTCCAAATGTCTTGTATTGATAAACCCACATTGTGATGGATGCATTAATACCTGCACCCAGAGGGCACCTTAGAGGTACCCCCTGAAAGCCTGCAAACTACCAGTGTGCTGTCCGACTATTTCTGAGCAGCCTGCAACCACAGACAGATTTCTGAGCCCTAGGGGTGAGGAAATAAGCTTACTCTGGCAGAGGTAGTTTTACAGCCCCTCCAGCAAGATGACCCGTAAATAAGAATTCCAAAGCAGCATGCTTAAAATAGCCCACCGCCTTTGGTATGCAAATCTGGCTTCCCTCAGAGGCCCCTTTTGGCACCTGTACTAGCAGGAATATTAGTAGTCAGATAGGCGTATTCACCATCAGGCTAGTTTCACCCCTAAGGTTGGCTACCTGAAGTGGACGAACATTTTTAGAGTCTGCCATCTTTGTGATGGCAGAATTAGTAACTCTGGGACAGGGTATGCCCACTTCCCACAGGAAGCGGTCATATAGGGGGCATAGTGATCCCAGGGTAAGTAGCCCATTGGCTACTAACATACACTCACCTAACACCCCTAAATCTAGTATTTAGGGTAGCCCCTAGCACCAGGAAATCATAACCTGCTGGCTTGAAAGAAGAAGACCCTGAAGAGTTGCAAAAGCAAGAACAGAAAACCAGCAACTAACTTGGCACCAACCCTGTCAGCCTGCCTGCTGTCCTCAACAATTGCACCAAAGATGACTTGTCCTGCAGCTGCCTGTCCCTCCAAAGGGCTGGGAGGAATGCCAGCCTTCTCCCAACGCCCAGGTACTCCTGTGGAGTAGTGGATCTGCTCTGCTGCATCCTGCAGGCACCCCAGTAGAGCTGTGAAGACTCTGGACCTCCAAAAACTCAACATTGAAAAGCACCACTGTACCCTTGCTACGTATTTATTTATTTACTCATTTATATTGTGCAGGCAAATCCTCCCCAGAGGGATCTCTCGGCACATGGGAGAGGGGCACTCAATATTAAAAAAGAAGGACAGCTTAGAATAGCCAGGTTTTAAGAAGCTTCTTAAAGCTACGGTAATTTATACAGGCACGGAGCTCATCTGGCAAGGAGTTCCAGTGGGTGGGAGCAAGATAGGAAAAAGCTCTCCCTCCCATCCTGACCTTTCTGACTCTCGAGACACAAAGCAGATTTTGATTGCTTGATCTCAGTAATCGAGTAGGGTGGTACCATTTGAGCTTCCTAGCCAAATAGGAAGGACCCAGCCCATGGAGAGACTTGTGGACCAGGCATAGCAGTTTAAAAATGGATCTCTTTTTCATTGAAGGCCAGTGGAGTTGATGCAGAAGGGGTGATGAGGGGGTCCGAGCCGGTTTATTGAGAATGAGGCGAGCCGCCGTGTTCTGGACCACCTGTAGTTTGGTGGCCAGGTCCTCCCTCAGCACGACCAGCAATGAGTTCCCGTAATCCAGTCGACTAATCAAAAGGGACTGGACAAGGGTCCGTCTGGCCGTGAGCGGGATCCAGGGAAAAATCTTACTAAGCATTCGCATGGTTCCAAAGCAGGCCCCAGCCACTGATTTTACCTGCTCGTCCATAGCAAGATTATTATCAATTTTTATGCCCAGATTCTTCGCCCATGCTGTGGGGGAAGGGGCATCTCCTAGTTCAGATGGCCACCATTCCGGGGTCCATAACTCCTTTGCTTTCCCATATAGAATAATCTCGGTCTTTGAGGAATTAAGTTGAAGAAAATTTTTCCTCATCCATTCTGCTATGTTGATCATGCATTTACGGAATTTGGACCTGGTTACTGCAGGGCTTTCTTCGATGGGGACTATCATCTGGGTATCGTCTGCATACGATATGCATTCGAACCCGGACTCACGGATGATGGCGGCCAGGGAGGCCACGTATAGGTTGAACAAAGTAGGGCTCAAAACTGAGCCCTGAGGAACCCCCTTGTCAATAGTAGTGGTCTGGGAGCTAAAAGGCCTAAGCTGGACACATTGAGATCTTTCCACCAGGAAGTTCAGGAGCCATTTAAAGGCCCTACCTCCGACACCAATCTCTCTCAACCGAGCTAAATGTATTCGATGGGAGATGGTGACGAAGGCGGCAGACAAATCCAATAAGACCAGTATCACCGGGACATCCCTGTCCAGGGACATCCTTATAGTGTCTGTTACCTCCAACAATGCAGCCTCGGTACTGTGTGAGACACGAAAACCCGACTGGGAAGCATCCAGTATATTATTCTGCTCTACATATTGGTAGAGGTGCTGGTTGACTCAGGTCTCCATAATTTTCGCACAACAAGGCAGGAGAGAGATGGGTCGAAAATTCTGAAGGTTGCTAGGGTCAGCCAGCGCCTTCTTCAAAAGGGGTTTTATACGTGCCTCCTTCCACTTACGCGGAACAGTGGAGGTTATTAGCGAGATATTACAGACAGATGTAAGAGACTCGGCAAGAGCTGAGGACAATACTGACATTACGGCGGGAGGCAATAAGTCTGATGGAGAGCCGGATTTGACTCTGGCTATTAGAGAGCACACTTCTTCCCTCGTTATATTAGGGATTAGTTCTAAAGAAGGCTTGCTCGGGGACTCCAAAGATGAAGATTTGTCATATAAACCCTCTTCGGGGTCAAAAGAGCTATAGATCTTGTCAATTTTATTTATAAAGTGACTACCTAAATCTTCACAGAGTTCCTGGGTGGGCGGGGGGGAGAGGGTTATTAGCTCTGGGATTTGTAAACTCCTTTACTATAGTAAAGAGCTCCTGAGATGAATTTTTTGCATTCATAATGCGGGCACCCAGATGCATTCTCCTAGCGGAATTACAGCTGTTCAGATAAGCCCTATGAGTGCCTCTATAGCACAATTCATCCTGTTTCAGCTTGGATCGTCTCCATCTTCTCTCCTTGGCCCTACAGATAGCTTTCTCCTTTCTGAGGTTGTCTGAATACCAAGGGGCGGGGGCAGCCCTAGTCTGGATGTTTACCCTCTTAAGAGGGGCTATAGTGTCTAGGGTTTTGGTTATGGCGGCTTCAAAGCGATCCAAAGCCGTGTCACCATCATCGGCCATCTTCTGGGCCCCTGATAAACCCCCTTATGGGATTCATCCGTACGGTCTTAAAAATCTTAAGGGGAGTATGAGAAGAAATATCCAGGAGAGTATGTGTGTTGTCATTACAGGTCCAGCCACATCCTTTACACTTCTCCATCAACACGGCAGTCCGTAATGGACATATGATTAGGCCACCAACACACGGGCCCAATTGCCTAAGTTCCACTAACCTATCGACTGAATAGATCAGCCTAGGCCTGGGAAGAGTCTGCTGGCAGCCAGCAGCGTCCGGTCGCGGACAGGCACAGATGTGCTTGCCTTGTGCGCGCCTTTGGCGCGCCCGCGGCGCGCCCGCTGCGTGCAGCCGAGAATGAGTGTTTTTTGTACCCGGCTGTTGTGTCCACTAGAGCGCTAACTGCTCCTCTACCCGCCTGCGTTGTGGACAAGCTAGAAGATGGACTCTCTCCACATCAATCAATCGGGGAACTGATTGCGGTGGACCGGAGAGCCGTCAGTGCGGAGGAACCTTTTACCCCGAGTCAAGTAAGAAAGAAAATAAAATAAAGATCAAACAAGGTTTAAAAGATTCTGGTACCCCCTCAAACAATAGTGCAATTAAATTTTAAAAACAATTCCTGATTCTGTCACAAGTTTCTAACTTTCTTCAATTAACAAAAATTCCCTTCAGCAGCGTCTTAATAAGAGTGGTGCCTACTCCGCTGCGCGGCAGAGAAGGAGTGTCTTTTGTACCCTGCTGTTGTGTCCACTAGAGCGCTAACCGCTCCTCTACCCGCCTGTGTGGTGGACGAGCTAGAAGACGGACTCTCTCCACATCAATCAATCGGGGAACCGATTGCGGTGGACCGGAGAGCCGTCAGTGCGGAGGAACCTTTAACTCGTAGCCTGTGTTGAAGTAGGCCAATGGTGTAGGTGTGGTCCCAAGGCCCTCCAGATCTGAAGTCCACCTTGGGCTTGCCAACTGTTGACTTCCAGACGTCACCTGCAGCCTCTTTGTGCAGGCTCCCCCTACCCCGTGTGTCTCTAATGACAAAAAACAGATGCCTCAGGATAACTTCTACACCCTTCCACCATGTGCCGAGGAGAAAACTAAAGGTGTTCCCACATCCCTGCGCATCATCACAGCAGAACCCCTTTGTTGGTTCAGCTAGACTTGTCCCACAGTCCCAGCTTGCAGCCTCTTTTTGACTGGTCTGAGCCACATTGACTTCAATGGGGTACATGGTGCTGTATTGCACTTCTGCATCCAGTTGCCCATGTTGATCTGTTGGTGCTGCTTTGGACCCTGCCCCATACTCACCTTAAGTCTGGAAGATTGGTCCTGTAAGTCGCAGTAAAGTTACTGCATGCAGCATATGCCTTACCTCCATAGGATAACATTACCGCTTACAAAATTGCACTGTTGACTTTTGAAAACTGTAAATATTCCTAACTCGAAACTTACTTACAAATATTGATGATCTTTGAGCTAAAATGTATTTAACAATATGTTTTAATTTATTAAATTGGAGTGGATCTCCTTATTGAGTTGTGCGCATCATTTATTGACAGTGTATAAGCAGCAGATGTATAACACTCCCATTTAATAAGTCTAAGGCTGCTCAACCACACTACCCCCTTGGAGAGCAGTTTGGGATTTCGAGAGCAAGCTCTGTCCACTTATAGAGGATATCTAAACTCGATGCACAGTACACCTCTCTATGGTATACCATATAAAGAGCCAGCTTCCTGCAGCTGCTCAGTGGAGTAAGGACATGTTTTCATATTTTGCTAATGAAACTAAATATTCAAGAAACAGAATATGTTTCAAGAAAAAGAAAATCCACAAAAGGGCAAAGCCAGAAAAAACCCCAAAGAATAAAGAATAGCAAACTATACCATGTATTTGAAGCAAAAGTAATACAACAGAAGAGGGCTCAGCTGTGGCCACTGATCTCTTTGGGTGAGCATAAAGGTAAAGCAAATTAAAGATCAACTTTATGAAAAGAAATTGAACAATAATTGCAAGATTTTAAACAGGAAAACAGTTATAAAAATATGGGGTATGCATCACTTAATAGCGATTCTAACCAAATCTGAAAGCAACGGCAAACAAATTTGGAAGGGGTATAATGCTGCTGCATTAAGTCACTTTCGTACTGTTTAAACGCTCTCTGAGGAAAATGTCTGACATTAAATGCATGCACTAGGTATATTTGTAGGTAGTAAGTGAAATACACATTTGGCAAAGTCAACTTTGACTCATCTGCATTGACTCTTCCTAAAGTGAAAACTATGCTTGGTTTAGTGCTTCCAAGAACCTTGACTTTGATGATCTTTTCAGGACTTTGATTTCTATATATTTATTAAAATACCTAGATCTATTGGTAAAAATATCCAGGCAAAAGGGGACCACTTACTTTTTTATTTGAAGAACTAATATCGACGGGTGAATTTATTGAACATTTTTATGATTACCTCCTATGTGAAAATAGTCATAAAGGAGTATGAAGATATTTAACAGACAAACCTTTTCTTCTTTTCACATTTATGGTCCATATGGACCTCGAAGTAAAAGCAATATAAAAATAAAGTCAACCTTTCCAAATGGCACCCCATAATAATCAGAGAGTTCGAACCAGATGTATGAATATTCTATTCACTACAAGCGGTTGCAAATTGTGCACCAACTTTTACGAAATCCAATGTCAGTTTGCAAACTGACCTATATTCTAATAGGTTGGGTCACAAAATACCAAATCGTAATTGGTTGCAATGTGGCCTACCTCATGTATATTAATGAAGTGGGTTGCAAACTGCGACCCACTACGATTCACTGCCATTACAGGAATGGTGGCTTGCTGGGCTCAGCAGACCACCATGTCTGTGATTGTTTTTAAATAAAGCTATATATGTATTTAAACACAGCTCGTTTTCCTTGAAGGAGAACAGGATGCTTTAAGAAAAAAAAAGTGAAACATTTTACAAACTTTTTTTAAAGACGATTCAGTGGTGCTGGGTTGCAAAGCATTGAGAATTGCTAGTTCGAAATCACAACCTAAACATGCCCCTTCTAAATAGCGATTCCATATGTACATGCATACCCACATTGCGATTAAATACTGAATCACAATTAGGGTTTTTTACACACAAAAGTTCATTTTGCCGTCCAAAGGCTTTGATTTGCAAATCAGAGCATCTTCGGATGAAAAATTCCTTTGTACATTTGGTTATTAATGAACAAATTTCAAAATTGAGTTACACCGACTCAGAAGGTTTGGAAGCATGGTCCTCATCACACCTATCAACTACTACAATATAGGAGAAAGCTTCTGATCAGAAAGTCTGAATGTGCATCTAGGAAATTCATCTTAACGTCATTCTAGCTCAAAACGCGATGACTTAAAATGAAGATAGAGGGGAATAAAAGGCAACAAGAAATTGCATAGTTTGGAATTTTGTTTTATACCACAGTTGGCCTCATTAAATGTATCTATGGACATTTTTGAAGAATTGAACCTGGAATTTACACCCTCTATTATTGTGGGAGACCATGGAATTAAAAAAAGTCCTAAAATTCTGTACTAGTTCTCCAGCTGTGTGGCATTTTTGCAAAGGGAGAAAATAGGCCATCTTTGTTAAATAATCCATCACTACCCATAACAAAGTACATCTCTGAGAAGGTTGTAACTCCACAATTAAATCCATTTATATGTGGCACAAGGATGATCTTAATGTATGAAGAGGCTTTATTAATCCTCTCGGTCTTTCAGGAGTTTTCTATATTTTGCACACATACTGTATATTTTCCCACATAACTTGTTTAAATCTACTCTAGCTTTGGCCACCAGATTGTTCCTTACAAGGTCTTGACACTTTTGTAGTCAGGGCCGGACTGGGAACCGAAACCGGCCCTGGCAAACTGCTCGGCCTGCTTCCGCTCCAGGAGGGTGGGGTTGCAGCCGAGCTGTTTTCTAGGGCCGGTTTCAGACGATTTTGTTGCCGGGGGCTGATATTCCCGGCCCCCAGTAATGTAAATGGCCCCCACCCTGGCGGCCCACAGGGGAAATGCCCGGTGTCCGCTGGGGCCAGTCCGGCACTGTTTGTAGTGTGTTTCATTTGTAGATCTTTAAAATAGCATTCTGTAATTCTAATGTTGGTACACAAACTTTACTTTCATGCAGTAAAATGTTTTGTTTTTTTGTCTTTTGGTAGCATATTCATGAATCAATTTTTTCCGATTGCTTTTGTCTACTGCCTGTTTTATCTGATCAGGTAGTTTGTGGTCTTGCTATTGAACTGAGAGGTGTTACCTAAATTAATGGTGGGGGATTTCCTATAGATTCTTATTAGTATCCTTGTCTTTACAGAGAATTTGGCTTGCCTTGGCTGGATCCTGGTCGATAGGGGATATTATAATTAAACATTGAAATAAAAGTGAACAACAACCATATGTATCATTGCACATATCAAACTTTTTTAAAAAGTTTAAGTTTTAATGATCTGTCCATGCAGTTTCTATGTTGTGTAGTTCCTTTAAGATGGTGATAAATCATGAGAAAAGTAAGCAACTGAATTCAGCGCCTCAGTTTCTGGATATATTCGAAAAGTGAAGGCCATCTTACCGTCATCACTTTTTTAATATGAAATAGGTTGTTATAGCCCTCTTAAATCCAGTTTAAAAATTACTCTTTCTGTCCCAATTTGCTCCAATCATACTGTTATCAATGGTCAACACAAGGACTATTCACTCCATGCAGTTTTAGGAAGAAGAATATAGATGTGCCCGCAGGAGATACCACATACGTGAAAAGCCCCTCTGCTTAATTTTCCTCTAGTTCTTCAAACAAGGCCTTTTGATGTTATGGTGTATATTCGGGATGTGGGATCCTTGCATATTGAATGAGATCAATTGAGTAGTAATAAATCCTATGGAATTGCAGTTCATTGGCTCCTTTCTTGGCAAAGTATTAGAAATATTTATAGGCCTCTGGTACACAGTCTCCTTCTACTTGGTTTGTGTGGCGAAAACACAATGAATGTTGCCGGATCTTCGTTTAGTTTTTTAGCAAACAATTCTTTTTACAGAATTCAGATGAAAAGGTTAGTATTTTTTCCTGCCATTTACTTACTAGATTCTGAGTACAAAGCCAATTAGTGACAATGCTTATGGATACAATAGGTGTTTCTGGAAGGATGGGAACTTGCCATGCCCTTTTTCAAACGCTAAGATGACCCCGTGAGTTTCCTAACAAACATCCCCAAATCTCAAGTAGGTTCTACTGTTGCCAAGACGGAGCCTTACTCAGTAACAATGCACAGTCACAATGTACTCTGGAGGCATTTGTTGACACAAGAGAGTTCTAGCAACCAGAAAATGACACATATGCAGAAGAGCTTTGGTGAACAAATAGAGATAACACAATTAATGGTAGCCATAAAACAGTTCAGCATGAAATGGAAAGGGGCCAGAAGGAGTGCATGAATACCAAATAAACTTGAAAGGGACTGCTAATGGTGAGCAAAATATCAACAACAGAGAGTGCTAGAATGAAAGAAGTTATGAGACAACTTCATCCATCTAAATGACTCTACTTAAATTAACCGGAAAAGTATGACTCAAATTCTCCTGTTATCCTATTGCCTAACCATTTGTTTATGACATCTTCCTCTCCTGCATCACCAACCTGCACCGGGACAATGCCCACCTTGTTCATATGCTGTATTTTAATCTTTGAAGTACAAAAAGGGGCTAATGTTCCTGAAAAAAGTGGGAGGCACAGTCTCTCAGAGAGTGGGTCAGAGTACTGAATAGGGACAGTCAGTGAGACTGTTTATGGTGCCGTCACACATCCCCTGGGGGATGTCATGCTTTATCATAGGGCGGTGCTCTTTGTCGGGCCGGCACTGCAATGCCCTACGGGTCCCCGGTAGGGTCACTTTGGGGGAGATCTTTTAAGAGGCTGACGAATGATGAGTGTGGGTGAGGTGAGATGTAACGTGAAGTGGTGGGGTGTGAAATCAAGGATCAAAACTGATAAGGGAGATCCTGCACTATACTTTAACGAGGGGATTTCCCTTCCAGGGATACAAACCCATGGCAGGTGGGTACTACATTAGGGTTTGAAAGGCGCCCTGGTAGTCAGGGTGCAGAGACTGGATAGGAGAAGTCTCCTACTGTCTCAGGGGAGGGACCTAACTATGGTAACTCCTTTAAAAAAAAGAGTCAACATGTTTCGTGCCTAGAGTGGTCATAGGGATCTGTGGCGCTTCATCAGGACAAAAAACATATATAAGGTGGACAAACTACCACACACTGTGTTGATGCCCCTGGGTGCTACCTACTGTGTGTGTATCATTCCAGGTTCGACCAAAGTTAGGACAAAAGTTTGCATCATCACGTGACACGGAGGAGCCGCATTGAAGCGTGCTACAGTTTCGTAATGCAGACTTCGTGTCGGCACCTACCCCTCTCCACGTCTCCAGGATAAAGCGATTTTAATCTTTGCCTTATTGCTGCCTTCTGTTGTTTCTTGTTCTTACTACACACAATTTTTTTCTTCACTGAATTTAGGTTCAAGTTCTTCCAAATCACTCCCACCCATCTCCATTAAAGGTGAAACAAGTTCTCTCTGTTACTGCTCTCAGATGGTATGATCAGGGCCGCACTCGGTGCTGACCGAAGGATGGGGGGCACAGTTTTTAGTGATAACTTTTTATTTAAAAGAACCTGCTGCTGAGTTCCTTGGGCATCCAGCTTTCAGTCAGCAATAAAAATATCAAGATAACTTTTGTGATAAATGTTCCTGCTAGACAGAAAGAGCAGAGTTTTGTCTAGTGGCCTTTTTGACTCACCATAAAGTAGCTCAGGGGGTTAATATGCCTGCTGTGAAGAATCACAGATCTGTATTTTATGTGGATAGCTAAGAGGATTACTGCTTTTGTCACAGAAATCCTTTTGCTACTGCAGGTCATGAGGTACAACCCTAATATAGAATAGTGACTGTTACGAACTGTCATCAAAGAGCTGCATGCACACTGCATAAGGAGGACATTAGGTTTTTTCTCCCAACCTTTCATTATCTAGTGCGAATGTTGCTAAAAAGGGTTCATTTAGATCGATATACATTCTTATAAGTAAAGACAGCCTTTACTAGTGCTTTAAAACAAATGAAATGCATGTGAGAGAGGGGCTATGGAGAGATAAGGGCAACTTAAGGAGGTAATCCGAGGAGGAGGTCCTGAGGGTGTTCAAAACTGATTGTTGAACCGGGTGCCACCAGTGCTAAAGCCAGCCCTGGATATGCTCATATTGGATTTCACTATTTTTGGTCTCCAGGGAGAACCTGGCAATACAATGTTATCAAACACCACCAAAAGTACTATAATAGCAATTACTAAGAACCAATGAATGAAGAAAAGAAGATGATACCTAAATAGTCATGCTATTTAATCAGGGAAAGAATAACATTACTTAGGAATTGTACCAACACAAACTCTAATAAACTATCATTGCAATATATACTGGGAAGGGAATTCTTGGTATCTATCATATCCTGAAAATACAAAGAGTTAATGTTCATTAGTAAATCTATGGAACAAAAAATTGCCAAATTTTCTGTATGGGTCAGAATGCCTCCCCTTGTCTAATTTAAAGATATTGAACATAGCTGAAGGAAGGGAAAATCTGGAAATTATTTTTGAACATGTAACAGAAGCTTTCAACAGAAGGTATATGTCTGAATTTGGTATCACAGAAGTGACAACAAAGTACTTTGTTTAGATATCGAGGAGATGGTATCGTATATTACACCCCTCAAGAGTGTAGATGTCTTTAGCTACTTAGGAGTCACCCTATGCCATAGACGCTCATTGAAACCACAGGAGGAGCAATTGATGCTTAAAAGCAAACAAATTGCGGGCACCATTGCAAGAGAGCACAGTAGTTTCTATAGCAAACCCAGGGCACTAGTATTACAGGTTTATGATGTCCTGTATGGCTCAGAATTATGGTGATTCTACAATGTAACCCCTCTAACTAGATCTGGAAACAGGTTCTTAAGAAACCTAGTACCGCTTCCACAGAGTACCCTATTGAGGCCTCTCATGCTCGACATGGGTAGGCATACTTTGGCAGACAGAGCTAGACAACAACCTCTGTTACACTGGTTTAGGATATGGTTGCAGCCAGAGCTCACCCACTATGCTGCGGCCCTAAGGGATCTGATCAAGGCCAATAGATTTCATAAAATCGATTGGCTGAGACAAGTCCAAATGGTCTTTAACAGTTATAGGCCTTAGAAAATTTTGGGACTATCCACTTCCTAAACCATCTCTGCCAACCAAGGTATTAAAGGAAAATTGCTGGCTACGGGTTGGTGAGAATATGGTTAATTCAAGCACTAGTTACTCACTGATGGGCATTATTTGGATTTTAAGTGTGACAGCTCTCTGGAACCCTATTGGACGTTATCACCATCCCCTAAGACAGAAAACTGTATTTCCATTTTAGGGTCAGTATATTGCCTCTTAAAACTTTCACCAATCAATAGGCCTGCAGCCGCTGCAGCTCCATCATACATATTATGAGTTTCAGGACCACCAGTGGTGTCATGGAGGTCTTTCTTCCAAGAAAAGGCTGGCAGTCCTGAAACAAAGGGGGCCCTAAAGGCCCGTTTGCATGGAGATGCCTGCAGGGGGGCACAACATGTGCCCCCTGTGTGCATGCACCTCAGTTCCTGCGCTGCATTGACTTTACAGTCCATGCCATGCAGGCACTGTTTTTGGCTTGTGGTGGCCATTTCAGTGGCACTGCCTCTGGACTGCCAAAAACAGCCCGCCAGACAGGAAAATTTGTAAATTGGCGGGCAGTGCGACCGCGGGTTTGTCAGTGCAGGCCGCCAGCGTGGAGGCAGCAGGAGCAGGCCGCCAGCGTGGCAGTCTGCTACTGCACCACCAAACTCGTAAATAGGCCCTAAATCTCTTTTTTGTGAGTTGAAAACCTCTGGCAGGAAGAAGCTAGAGGCTTTCGTCGACGAGGGCTCCGAGAGACCGGATACCTCCTTCTGTGGAGGATCACTGAATTGTATTTGTTACTGCAGAGAAGATTGTGGCAGGCGCTGCCACGAAGTCAGGCCGACTGGCGATACACCTTAGCAGAACAGATAAGCAGGTTCTCAGGGCAATTTTTAACCAAAAGTCTTCAGTCCCAAGTTTGGGATTTTGGCTCTCTGGGCACATTTAGCATCTCTCTCTCTCTCTCTCTTTCTCTCTCTCTCTCACAGGCTGGCCAGGTGTATGTTCAAGATGATTGGAGTCTTTTCTGTCCCTTAGGCTCTGATTAGTAAGGTAGCCAACTAGCCCTTAGAGCCACTTTGTTTGTCCATAGTTTAAGTAATGGAACAGAGTTCAAGCAGGAGGGCAGGCCTCTGAGTGTTCAAGGCAGGTTTTCTGCAGCACAGCAGACCACAGAAGCAGGTAGTCCTATGAGATTCCTTCCACAGGTCCAGAAACTGAACTGAAGAGTGGGTCTGGGGGGTCCTATTTTTATACTTAATGCCTTCTTTGAAGTAGGGGAAGTTTCGGGAAAATTCCCTTTAAACATGCTTGAAGTTTCCTGCCTCTTCTGCCCTGTCTCCAGGCTGGCTGCATGAACAATAAAGTGGTGACAATTACTTTGTGTGAAGGCAGGGCACAGCCTGTTGATTATGCCCAGCTCTGGCCCCCATCCTGTCAGCGATGACCCATCCAGGCACACCTAATCTTTCTACTGTGTGGCTGTTTGGGAGAAATAAAATAAGTTTAACTGCTAACTACACCAAGTCATGTGATCCAGCAACAGGCTGGAGGCACCAAATAGTTTATTCAGAACAGTGCCAACTTTCTAGAAGTGGCATTTTCAAAATTGTAACTTTAAACCCAACTTTACCTTTAAAGAGGATTTTAAATCACAATTTCTCGAACACCAAAACAAACCTTTACCTGTTTCCAATCAAATGTTAACACTTATTAAATGAAATATTGCAACCCAATATTATCCCATGAAAGAGGTAGGCTTCACAGTAGTGATATTTTTTGGGGGAGTTTATCACTACAAAGACATGTAAAACTTCAATGTACATGTCCAACCTTTTAATTACGTGCCCCCACTATTTAGGCTGCTATTTGCCTTCATTAGAGTAGTTTATTTGTAATAAAAGGGGAGTTTAATGGTTTGGAAAGGGGTTAATTCTGCCAAGTTGAACTGGCAGTTTACAACTGGGACATGCTTTTGAGAGGCTACTCAAATGGGTGGCACAATATGTGATGCAGGCCCATTAGTTGTATTTAATTTTCAGGCCCTGGGTATATGGCATGTCACTTTACTAGGGACATGTGTGCAAATTACATATTTCAATTAGGTGTAGTGGCTGCCACCACTAATAAAAGGTGTTGGGCGGGTGGGGGTAGTGCAGGAGAGAGAGGTCGCAGGGGAGACGTGTTAATAATTAATAATAATTTAAAAACGTACCTGAGGCCGCCATCCACTACCCGTGTTCCTCCTGCTGCACTCCTTCTTGTCTCAGCAGCTCCTTAGACAGACCCCTATCCAATCCCCGTGCTGCAGAGCAGCACAGGGATTGGCCTGAGCGGGCAGGGAAGATGCTACACTCAGGTCATGGAGTCTGTGGGGCTTCACCAGCCCCGCTGCTGAATGCAGTCGGGTTGGCAAAACCTAAGGGCGGATGTGTGTTTTGGTCAGCCTGAGACGGCCTGCCAAACACATATGTATAATTGAGGATTGCAGAAGCACTCATCCTGCCCCCTTCCCCCTCCCATGCCCCGCTTCTCCATGCACAAGCATGCTTGTTGGCTCTGCGCCAGGCAGTGGAGCGATGCTCCTCCCACTGGGCAGGTGCCACCACTGATTAGGTGTAAGCTAATGAAAGCATGTTTTAGGAAGTGGGCAAAAGCATTTTTGCTCTAGTTAGCAGTGGTAAAGTGCACAGTGGCCCAAGGCCAACAAAAAAGGATTTCAGCAGCAATAGGAGGGGTGAAGGCAAAACGTTTGGGGGTGATCCTGCGGAGAGGTCCAAGTCCAACAATGGGGAGTGGGTTTCTCCCACTAGCACATTTTGAAAATATATCAGCAGCCACATTGATTCTTCAGGGTGTGTCATGCTACTCAGCAGCACTTCGCATGTTCAGTTTTCCTTCACCTGGAAATCTCCAGGTTTCCTTCTTCTTCATTTCAATGATGCTAAAAATGGTCCTGTTGAGCATCCAGGCAGCCTGTGAGGGAGTTTCAACATATTTGCTGGTATTTAGATTAGCCTGTGGAATATTCTGGGGGAAATTTAGCAACTTAATTAATTTACCTCTGAAAATTCTGGCAATCAGAACTAATCCTTGAGTACGGATCACTGACACAAAAATGTGTTAAAAAATATCAGTGTCAAAAATATTGTTAACCATAAAATTGTGATCCTATACATATAATGGTAAGTACAAACAGATCAGAAAAAAATATCGTTGACACTAATATAGCCCAAAAATAAACAACATTTTTTTTTTTAAAATATAAAAATAGTTTAAGGTAGTAGATGTAAAATTGTAATATATAAGTTTAATATAATGTAAAATAAATACATTCCACTAATAATAAATACTATATATTTACTATTCCAGTTGATGTCTATTTATATTGTTGTTTGTTCAATCACCAAAAGGGAGTAGAAGTTGAAACCGTTTCTCTAGTATTAAGATCTTCATTGTTAAGTAATGCTGTGCAAGGTGCTGGAAATATTGAACGTGGATGTGGTAGTAGAGAGGATGTCTGGAGTGGAACTGATTATGGCTGGGTCTTGAGCAATAATGGTTTGAGGAAAAGACTGACAAGGAAAATGTCCAATTGAAAGTGCTCTGGTTTTATTGGCTGATTCTTTATAGTATTAATAAAGATAAAGGCATTATAGAAGGATGTTTGAAGGACAATAATGTAGTAGGAGGAGGGGATGTATTTGATTTTCTTTTCCTTCATTATGGTTAAGTAAAGGAAGCATGAGAAGAAAAACATTGATTGATAAAAACAGGACATTTTTAGAAGAATGAATCGCTATTTGGGAACAAATGTATAAAATGGATACAATAAAATAACATATTCCAGGAAAAAACAGATTATATACGAATTTCAATAAAATTCACAGATCCATACCCCGACTTGGCGCAAAAAAGTGCAGTGCTAAAGTGCTTAAGTGCATCTAGTGCAAATTTAATTCCTCGACCTTTATTACTCCTCCTGCGCTATCTTATTTAAAGTGCAATCTTTTTCTTTAGTTTTTTTTTCTGTCCCTCTTTTTCTCCCTTATCCCTTTTACAAATTTGTATGTGTAGCCACACCCTTATTGCAGGCGTTATAATAAAGTGTAAGATCCTTCTGTGTTTCCACACGGCCACACACTTTTTAATAGCGCCTAATCTGTTAGCATATGCTTCTTCCAATTTCCTTATACGATTCATTTTATTTAACCAACCCACATAAGTAGGTATTTTTGCAGATTTCCAATTCTGCAGTACCAAGGAGCATACTACCAGGGAGGTGATAGCTATAAATGTCTCCATAGTTCTTGTCATTGCTAAGGTCCCCCTTTGTCTAGTACTTCCAATGAGGGATATGTCAGCTTCGGGAACTAGCCTTTTCTGTATCCCCTGACTGAGTGCTGATAAGATCTTTTTCCAAAATTGAACTAGCCATGGACACGTAAAAGAAATATGCAGCCAATCCCCCCTCCCTTCTCCCTGACAACGATAGCATCTACTCTTGACTTCTGGGTAGATTTTATGGAGTGCTTTAGGGGTATACTAAGCCATCCATCGAGATAGAAAGGCCATTCTTTTGAAATTAGCAGCTCTTAAGGCCTTGCTGCCTAGCCGTAAAATGGTCTGCCACTACCACTCTGAAAAAGTACATTGTGTCTCTTGAGTGACCTTTACCCACATTTTTTTTTACCAACATTGAATTTTGCTGGGAGCATAAAAGACGGTACCAATTTCCCACCCCTCTTAGTTTTGCTCCCAGTAAGGCAGTCACAACTTTAGTGGTTTTGATACTCGAAGGGAGATTGAATCTATTTAATAAATAAACAATCTGTATATATTCTAATAAGCAAGGATTAGGCTTGTCGCCAATTCTATATAGAACCTCTTGCCAAGTAATCGGTCTATTTCCAATTATAAAATGTCCCAGCTCTTTAAGACCACACTTATTCCAACTGTCCAGATGGTTAGTCCTAATTTGTAAACCCAAACTTTTGCATTCACCTAATTTTAAGTAATGAACCCCTGTAGCACCAGCTTGCTTATAAAAACTCTGTAATCTATACAAATGTCCCTGAAGAGTCTTATACCTAGTTTTTTTCGGGAGTTTTGCTGTTTAAAAAAAAAATGGAATCTGTGACCCTATTTCTTGCACCATTTTGACCCCCTGAAAAATTATCTGCTGATCCTTTCAAATCGATTAAACGAACTGTCAAGTCTAAAATGGCAGCTTCATAATACGTCTTAATTTGAGGGAGAGCGAGCCCTCCCTGTTAATGTCCAATTGAAGCTCAGAAAGTTTAACTCTTGGTGCCCTCTTACTCCAGATAAACTTTCTAAAAATTGTTTCTAGTTCTCTAAAATAAATATTATGAATTTTTATGGGTATATTTGCAGAAAGGAAAATCAACAAAGGCAGGATTGACATTTTGATTAGGGCAACACGACCTATCAATGTAAGGGGTAATAATGATCAATTATCTAACAGTTTTTTAATCGTATTCCGCATGGTTTCATAATTTAATTTATATAAATCCTCATATTGATTAGGTACATAGATCCCAAGGTAACAAATTGGATCAGGATTGTGGGCTTGTTTTCTAACAGTTTCAGGAAGAAATTCACTCTCCGTGTTCATAATTAAGATCTCAGTCTTATTTTGATTAATTTGGTATCCCCCAATCTGTTGAAATTGTGCAAATTCAGCTAGCACCTGCTCAATATTCTGGCTTTCAGGTTTAAGATAAAGAATTATGTCATCCTCAAACAAATTTAATTTTGCCATGCCCACTATTGGAGTTCTAATTAACAAATTATTTTGAATCTTAGTGGCCAGAGGTTCAATAAGAAAAGTAAACAAGATAGGTGATAGTGGGCACCCTTGTCTAGTCCCCCGATTTACCTTTATTGTCCCTGCTAGATTAGCGTTAATAAAAACATGAGCCTGAGCCCCCTGGTAGATATTCCACAGCATTTTAATGACCTGGGGAGAAACCCCATACCTACCTACCCAGGCCATAAAAAAGCGCAAACCAATTAACATGGTTGAACGCTTTTTCCACATCCACCATCATAACAAATGCAGGGGTTTGGTTATTGTTAAAAAAATCAAGAGCCTGAACTAAATCCCCTGTATTAGTTGACATTAACCTCCTTACAATAAACCCTGTCTGGTCTCTATGGATCACGTGTTATGCTATCGGGATAAAACGCTGAACCCAGATTTTCATTCCAATTTTGTAGTCCGTGTTAAGTAGACTAATCGGCCTGTAGGCATTAATATCCTTGGGATTTTTCCCTTTTTTCACAAAGCTTACAATAATAGATTCTTTAAAAGTGGAGGGAGTACTGCCTCCTCCCTTTATATAATTAAAGAGCTTTGTCAGAAAGGGTATTATATGTTGCAAAAAACCTTATAAAATTCAGTTGGAATCCCATCATTCCCGCAGGCTTTAGCTCCCGCCATAGTATCCAGGGCTACCTTGATTTTGATTCCTGATATTTCCTGTTGAAGTTTCTCAGCCTGCATATTTGACGGGAGCAGGAGATTAACACCCTCGAAATAGTGATGTATTGCCTCTTGGCTAACCCCGTACTGAGTGGCATAAAGTTGATCATAATGTTACACAAATACTTGGGTGATCCTCACTTTATCCCTCACCAGTGGCCTAGTCCTGGGATCTATAACCTCACTAATTAAGGCTGCTACCTGTTTAGCCTTGGTAGACCAGGCTAACAATTTGCCAACCATTTGACTTTCTTCATACATTCGTTGTAAAAAGTCCTGGAACTATTAATTTCTTCCAGCAAAAATCTTTTTTGGTTTTTTGAAGCAGAGTTCCCTCTGGACCCTTACACCGCAAAGAGACATTCTTCTGTATAAGGGCAGTATCGACTGCCCGTTGGAGATCGGCTACATGATCTTTTCGTTTCCTAGATTGCTTGGCCAGGTACGCAATCATTTGCCCCCGGACTGCCGCCATAAAACCTCCCCAAACTGAAAAAAACCTGCGGTTCCTTCATTGACCATACAAAAATCTTGAATCCATTCCCTTGTATCTGTAACCCATTGTTGATTGGAGAGAAGGAGTCGATCCATCTGCCACCTGGATCTTGTCCCTTTCTGTCCTTCAATTTCTAGGTCCAGCTTAACCAAGGAGCGGTCTGAAAATGAGTTTGACCCTATTTCTGAGCTAATGTGTCTTAGGGAACGAGAAATTAGAAAGAAATCAATTTGTGAAGCTGTTCGGAATTGACGGGAATAGCAAGTATATTCATGTACTTCCTGATGAACTTTACGCCACGGATCGATTAACTGACAATTTTGTACTATTCTATCTAAAGATTTTTTTAGTTTTCGGTTTTAGTTGTTTCTTATTTTTGTTGGAAGTGTCCTTTAGCATATCTTAAATATAGTTAAAATTCCCTCCAAAAATAATCTGCCCTGAAGACGCTCTAAGTAATTCATTAATCTTTATCACAGATGAGGTATCATCCTTTATTGGGCCATAATAGTTGACAAAATTTAACATAGCTCCATTCAAATTAACCGAGACCCACAGCCATTGTCCATGAGGATCCCTCTGAACTTGAAGAAACTCCCAGTCCAGACCTCTGCCAAAGTATATTGCCATCCCTCTCATTGCCAACCCTGCAGAGGCAAAGAGCACTTTCGAAAAAGCATTTGGAATAAACAGTTTCAGTGAATTTACTTTTAGATGCGTCTCCTGGAGGAAAAGGACCTGTGGTGCAAATGAGGCCAACGATCTTATTAACCCTCCATATTTTTGTTTGTTCAAAATACCATTGACATTGACCGAGATAATTCGACATTTAAAACCCAACTCTATGATTTAACCCTGCAACTCATGTTACTTAATTCAAAACCCTGTTTTCCTTCAACCTCGACATTATGCTTCAGCTTTTTTTTCTTGTAATGACTGCCCCTGGACCCTCCCTTAGGCCCAACCTCCCCTTCCCAAGAGATGTGGCAGAGCCCGCCAGCCACATCCCGCCCACCACTAGTGCCCTGTTGGGTGCCATGGTGCTGCACCCTTGGTGGCCCTCCCACCCTCCCCCCGTCTTAGTTAACCTGCGAGGTAATCTAACCTCCTATTCTATTCTATGTTCCAGAGGAGATTTCACTCAGCAAATCCTGTGCTTCCTTCATGTTAGTAAACATATGAAATTTAACTAGTGCTCGTAGCTTCGATTGCTGAGCTATAGAGGCCTGCATGCCCTGAGCCTTAAAAAGGTAAAGCATTTTAACAAACTCTTTGCGCCCACGTGCGGCTGCTACTGACATATCAGCAAAAAAACGGCAGCCAGAGAGTTCGTTGATTGCAAATTGCCTCTGCTGAATTGCCTTGGTTAGGATTTTTTCTTTGATCCGGTAATATGCAAAGTTAATCAGAACAGTGCATGCAAACTTTGAATTTGGTAGCGGGTGAGTGGGGACTCGATGGTCCCCGGTAAATTCAGGCAAAACATTTTTCTTAATAAAAGTCTTGACCCACTGAAGTGTTTGGGAGCCTTCACTTCCCCCTGGCACCCCGACTATACGTAGATTTGAACGCCGAGAATGATTTTTGAGTTCCTCTAGCTTGTTCTCTAGGGCAACTTTTTTCTTTTTAGCTTTGCTCACTCTTTGATGCATCATGGTCATTTGGTCTTCCAACTGTGCAATCCTAGACTACGCTTCTTGTATTTTAGCTGGGAACCCAGCCACTTATTCCTCTATTTTACCAAGGCTCTGGTGAAGGGAGGAAATTTCATTTATTTGAGATATCTTCATCACACTTATTTCATCTAGGATAAGGTTCAACATGTCCTTCATATCTATTTGACGAGCACTCTCTATTTCTGGCGCTTGCTCCTGCGAATTATATGGAGTTCTCTCATATTTCTTTTGAATGTCGATTTGGGGTCCTAGGATTTCTAATCCTTTCCTGACTTGCAACTGAGGCTGGGCTTGTGCCTTACTCAGACTCTGTGTTGCTAGTTGTGACGGGCTTGAGTCTTGTAATGTAAACTGGAGCTAGGCCTGGGGCTGAGGCAGGGACTGAGACTCCATCAGGGTGGTCTTAACCTTCGAAAGGGGAGTCTTTGACACATTTTTTTCATAATAATAGGATGGCATGGAGGAAATTGCGCATTTGGGATGGGGCTGACTAATACACCCTCCATGACCACCTCCAGAAATTCTTGCGTCTTGACTGATGCTTTTCCCGGTATAGACTGTGATGCTTTTCCTCTCATGAATAATGGGAAGTTTTTAGCATTTGTTAGCCCTTCCTCAGCTCCCTCAGGGGTTGCATTCAAGACCTGCTCAGTCTCGAGACTTATTTGCTCTTTTTGTATTGTATTAACATGTGTTTGCTCTTCCGGGCCTCCCTCCTTCGCCTTCTCTACGCCTGGAACATTCACTCTTAAATCCTGCTGGAGTTCTGGCAGATCTTCTTCCGAGCTTTCAAAACTTGAGTTTATGGCAGATCACTTCAGATTGTACTCCGCTTTAGCTACGGATGATAGGGCCTTTGATTGGGCCAATCGTGTTTTGGCCTTAAGTCCTGCTGCAGTGTCCACTTTAGCCTTTAGATTTAATTGTTTCAAGTGTTTTCCCATTTATTTATTTTTCGTGTCAGGGAGTCTGGGAGTCTCTCCCAGTTAGCGTACTCCTAGCCACCTTAAGCCTCCTGCCTTATATTCAACTTGCTTACTCAGACTCAGGCTTATTTTCCTCTTTTCATCTCTTCTTTTCTCTCTTTGGCCTCTCTCAGCCTGGTGCCCTTCTATATAGGCAAAACAAAACAAAAAAGAGAGAAAAATCCAGTTCCCAGTACACCAGCACAGTCTATCCACAGAGTCAGAATCAACGGTTTATCAACCCTTGTCAGCTGTACCTCTCCTGTCTCTGAAATTACAGAAAATTAAGCTGGCTCACCTCTGCAGTGAAACAAAGTTTCCTGATCCTTATCTCTCCTTGTCTCTCCAGCTTATTAGTCCACCCGGCTCCAAACAGGCTCCTAGACCCTCGACCTCAAGCCGCAGGCTGCAGTCAAAAGCATTGGCAGAGATAAGCCCCAGCCAGCCGGTAGCAATTAATGCTGAATCCACCGCGGATGCCAAGACCAGCCTCCTGATATTCCAAGGCCGGTCGAGTCCATTCACCCGTAATGATATCTGCCACCAAGTCACCGCCGTATTTAAAAGTGGCAAGAAACCATGCAAATTTCAGCTGCGATTCTCCTCTGGTCGGGTCTGCACTCCACGCTCTCCTCGGCAGCCTAAACTCCATTACCGGGGGGGGGACAGGAACACACCTGTGGCTACGCGTCAGGTCAGCGGGTGTCACCGTAGCCCATCCTAGCCTACTCACTGATTGTTCTAGCTCAATTTCTTTAGGAAATCAACCAGTCTGCAGCTCATCCATTTCCATTCTGTATTGGTGCTTTGAGGTCAAACAGACAAAAATGTAGCCCATACAATTTGTCATGAAGTAAGTATAATTATTCTGTTTGAAATTTGTGGTCCCGATGTACATATATGCTTGTAAACGTCAGAATGTGCTAATGAAAGGTACAAGGAAATACACGTGCACACCAGCAAATGTCTATGCAGTTGATCATGCTATTTCTTTCTGGCATAATCATTCTAAATTTAAACAAGATGTACAGGAAGCAACAGAACTTAACTGAAGCTGAAGTTTACAATGATAGCTGAGTAATGTTGAAGAATGCATTAATCCCTGCTGCAGGTAAGATGCCACAATCATAAGATCATAAGAATTGCAACTACATCAATGTACATTAGCGTGAGTTACCTTGACACGTCTGACAGCAGCCATCTGGCGTCATCTGTATAGTATCCTGAAAGAATCAGAGGAAGTTGAGTATTATTTTGGGTGGTAGATGTCATACTTGGATCTGCCCAGCATGGAAATACACATACAAGAGCAGGCTAAAGGCAGTGAAACGTGAAAGGTGGTCAAATGAAGTTCATATTAAACAAGAAGAGAAGTACAGAAGAGAAATATATGAAGATATTATAGAAACAAGTTTCAGGTCATCATGCTTTAAAAGAGACCATAACACAAGAAAGTCATTGAAAAGTGATTTATACTTGGCATTGAGCTAAAGCTATGTCTTAATCTTAAAGTTATGCTGAATGATCAAGATCTAAGATCAGTAGCCTCAAAACTATACATTCATCAGTAATACATTAAATTAGAAGTCTACCCATACCTGCCACTGAAACAGACATTCTGCACCTTTTGGGCAGGGTTGTATGACTGAACCACGCATGCCTTCACAATGTGAGCAATACAATAAACACAAATCGCTACAATGCGTTCCTTTAGCACGCAATTCATTACAACGACTTGCCTTAGAGAAGTGCTGGACTTTGGAATAGCATCATTTACTATTCAAACTCCAGTCTGTGTAACAGTAGGGAAGATGTTGGATTTAAAATCCAAAACCAGTCCAGCAGTGTATTCCCTAAAGCAAGTCATTGTAACAACTTGAATGCTAAAGGAATGCATGGTAACAACGCATTTGTTGTAGTGCCTGCCTTGTAAAGGGTGTTTCCCTTTGGGCAGCAAGCTCCAGAAAACAAACGAAGGTCGGCAGACACCAAATAACTAGTAGCCCTCTCAGCTTCCTTTCTTATAATGGGTTAACTGATTATAGTTGGTAGCCTACAAATTAAGCACTGCCATAAATATTTTTACCTTATTCCGAGCCTTACATGGACACTGTGTAGAAGCTCAGTTAACATCTCTCAGACATTGCCTGGTGCCACACATGGATCCACAGTATTCTATACATCATATCTTTGCTAGAATATCCATTCTGAAAGTTTTACAACAAAATCACAAACTATTTGTAGCATGCACATCAAAATGAGATCAATATGAGCAATAAGCTAAAAGCTCTTAGCCTTTCTCACCAATTTGATGATCATTTCCAAGAAGAATTGTTTTCTTATAGAAGTAGCCAATATAACAGATTCTGGGCCCGATTACGAGTTTGGTGGTCCATGGGCCGCCAGATTCACGGAGGCAAGGCAGAGGCGGCCTTCAGACCACCTTATTACAACTAGGGCACTAGGACCGACATTGCACCACCGCAACCACCAGGGATCAGAGATCCCTGGCTGTAGAGCGGCAGCCTGTTATGTTATGTTATTTAGATTTGTATCTTGGCGCGACAGCTACCCAACAAGGGTTTCCCGGCACCCAACGGAGACAACAGCAGAGTATTGGATATGAGTGTACTAATTAAAAAGCCAGGTTTTTATGGATTTGCAGAATAATATGATATTTGTCTGATTCCGAAGAAAAAGCGGGAGAGAGTTCCACAGGACAGGGGCCAAATATGAAAAGGAGCGGCCGCCCTGACGGGCAAGTCTAATCTTAGGCACCTGAAATTTAACCTGAGTGGTAGATCGAAGGGTGCGAGAAGGTAAGTACGGGTGGACCAGATTTTGCACATACATTGGCACCGTGCCTTGAGGCCGCAATATGCTTGGTGAGACCGCTGCGGTCCCGGCAAGCATATTATGTTTCCTCACCGCCATGGCTTTCATGGCGGTTCCTCCACCATGAAAACTGTGGTGCAGAGGAAACAAAGGGGGCCTTACAGGGCCTCTGTTGCCTCTGGGCCATGAGATGCATGCAAGGGGCCACATGTTGTGCCCCTCTGTATGCATACACCTCAGTACCTGAACAGCAAGGACTGCACCAGTTTGTGCCATGCAGGTACTGCCTTTGACGTTCCCATTGCGGTGCCAATTTCATAAGCACTGCCATGGGAACGCCAAAGAATCGCCCACCAGTGACTGAAAAAGTCATAATCTGGCAGGTGGTGCACACACTGGTTTGGTGGTGCGATGGCTGGGAGGTCCCGTTCCCGCACTGTCAAACTTGTAATTTAGCCCATAGTGTTTCTTCCTTGTTAAAAAGCTAAAACAAAACAATTAGATGTGGAGAGATTAGTTTGGAAATCCCCAGAAACTCAAACTTCAAGTCCTGTGTATGATAGACTAGGGTCACAATTTACCTTGGTTGAGGCAAACAGTTTGGCTTGAAATGAATGGATCAACAACAGATTATCAACAACACAGGAAATATTAACGTTAATTTAAACAGTGAAAACAACTCAAACAAGTATCAGGGTGAGGGAATTAATGCTCAAAGAGAAACTGCAGCCTTCGTCTAAACAGGAGACAAAAGGACCACAAAAGGCATTGGTTTGATTAGAAAAAGTATGGCCTTCAGTTTTCATAACCAGTTAGGCCCTCTACTGGCCCAAAGGCTAGAACCCCTTCTACAAATATTTGAGGCAAATGTATGACTTTGAGTCTGTCACATTTTTAGAATCAGAGTAGAATCTGGTTTTTTGAAATCTCGACCATCATAAATCACCCATCAATGTCCAATCTGTTAAAAGTCATTTAATGCATCTCTGGCCTTAAGGACTCTTCTGTGGAGAAAATTGTAGATAAATGATTCAGCAACCCTCTGAGTGACTGATCAAAGTGTAATACACTTACCGGCTGGCAGATTTCAGGCACAAAGGGAGAGCAAAGTGTATTTTCTACCACCACTGTAAATGTTGTTCCAGTTTGCTCACATCTGTATGACGTGCAATTCAAATCGGGGTTCCTCCAAACATCTCCAGGCTAAAGTGAAAATACAGGAAAGGGTTTTCATACAATATAAAGCAATTAATTCTCATCCAAAGAATGGTAGAGTACGTTTTTTATCAGTGTTTTTATTCTCAGTTGATGCACTCCACTGGCACGCTCTTGGTCACTGGATGATCTACCATACTCCTGGCCCATAAAGCAAAGCCTTTGGGTTTGGCTCACTCCTGGACAGGACACGAGTGACACTGAAGCTAATCTGTCCAGAAAAGAATCTGCACTTCTGCCTACAAGGTTAAGTAGGGGCGGCTCCTCCTTGTGGGTGGAGAAGCATTGTCCCATTGCTTTCTCGCAGTGCGAGAGGCAGAAAAATAAAAAGGTATTATGAATATCATTTTATGTTTCTTCTTCACGCACTGTGAGAAAGAAGGGTTTGGTTCAGGGTGGGCGGGTGGGCCGTCCTGCTCAGGGCAGTGGAGGAGTGGCTTGCCCACTGTTGTGGGCGCTAACAGGTTTGGTCGGCCCAAGGGCTGACCAAACCAATCACCCCCAGAGATACCTGTGTGGTTGGCATCTCAGCCAATCTCAACACTGCCATTGCAGCGTTGTGATTAGCTTAGGGGAAGAGAGGGTGGCTGCCTGGGACTTGGAGATCAGAGAGAGAAGGTGACGTGACGCGGCACCGGAAGGGATAGTAAGTGAAATTATTTTATAGTTAACCCCCCCTTCCTCGCGTGACTCCCCCACTCCCCCGAGTCATGTCGGCCACGACTGAGGTTAAGTAAGCACATTTCCACTTTGAGAGTTGTGGTGTAACAGCTTAAGCAAAGCCCGAATCTCTTCATAGCCTGGGGTTAAAGAATGTGATGTTTACAGTCTGTCCAGGGTCGGACTGACCAGGTCAGTGTACCTGAAAAGACCTATAGCTAATTTAGAGTCTGGCTGTCAGATTTGCATCTTCCAGTAGGGGAAATTAACTTATTTGCCAAGGAGGCTGTGACAAATATTACAAATGAAGAGTGTGCTGCTAGGGTGGCAGTGATCCACCAAAGTTGCTGCTGCTGCCATTGGAGGAAACACTTTGAGGAGAAAGGCTCTTGAGGGAATTTTACCAACGTCAGACAATGCCATTAGAATATCTGCTACCATATGTGAAAGCTAGAAATGTGCCTCCAAAGTGGAGGTATGTTGTAAGAGTGGGTCTTCCTAACTTTGTGGGGCACAAACACCAATCTTTCCAGGAAAGTCTGCCATTATTTGCATTGATGACTCCCACAGAGTTAACTCCGGCAGACATGGTAGTAGATCATTCTCTCTAGCCTGGGCAGATAATCTGTCACCTTGTCTAGCAAAACAAATTTGGAGCTTTGGCAGGGCCGAACAAGATTTAACCAGTGGCATGTCCACGTTATGTGACACACCATTGAGGGAACTTATAACACTGAAGGGGTCGATAAGGAATCTAGCATTTTTACAAGAATTATAGTTGCTGATTCACTCGCTCTCTATCAGGTTCTCAATCTGTGTTTTTGAGGGTCGAAAAATATTCCATGTTTGTCACTAATGTCCTAATTATGTGACCCAAAGGGGTATCTTTTGGGAAGGGATAGCACGCCAGTCCATTCCAAGCTGGACGCTGTTCCTACACCCTGAATTAGTGGGTACAATTTTACCACACATAGGTTCCTTATTTATAAGGCCCTGCAACACTTTTGCGTTGCTGTTGCGTCACTCTTTGTGACATACTGGCAGCGTAAAAAATGTGCCACGTTGTGCCCTATTTCCAAAATGACTCATCTAAGCAGATGTGTCACTTTGTAAAGCCATGCACTACATTATAGTGCATCAGGTATAATGCATGCAGTGTGGGCGTTTCCCCATAAAAAACTCATAGAAGTGGTGCAGTGAAATCTATCAGACTTCACTGTGCCACTTCTAGGACACCACTGCAAGCGGAAGACTGAAGCAGTCCCTTTCACATGGGGCTTGCCGCATGTGTAAGGACACATTGCTGGAGTTGCATCTTTTTTTCAGACACACCCCAGCAAAGCGTTACTTTTGTGCCTACAGATACGTCAGTAATACTGACGTATTTGTAACTCCTTGTGACATGGAGTGCCGTATTTTAAATAAGGCACATCCATCGTGTCGCAAGGAGGGTGCAGTGAAAACTGTTGCATCGCTGTTTTGTCGGAGCGATGAAACAGTTTTCATAAATGAGGCCCCTAGTATCAAACTTGACTGGGCTCATGGCTGGTGTCTGCAGAGAGCGAGGACTTAGGGCAGGTGCATAGTCCAAACCTCTCTCATCCTATGCAGCATCATGAGGGATGCTGTCCATGATCACCCAGCGTTACCTGAGCCTCCACTGATACTGTACCCATCACCTACCCTCTATCCTCTGAAAGGTAGCAAGTACAGCTCTGGGGCGTAGGCAGTGTCCTGGTTTGACAGGTACCTCATAGCTGCAATCCAGCCTTCCACAGAGCAGTGAGCCTAGGTAGAGGCTGAAAGAGACCCACATGCCTCAAAACCTGCAAGTGTAAGCTACTCCTGTGTAGGCCACAATTCCCGCCGCAGCCCTGATGCTTTTGACCTCTGAGCCACCCCCATGAGTAGGAAGTGCCCCAGGTCAGAGGAAAAGACTCAGGCCACAAGGCAAAACCAGGCAGCACCATCCACACCCATCTACCCACCCCACAGCTGCAAATGATACAACAAAGTTCCGTGCCAGAGGCAAACAATTGCCGCCACCAAGCAGTAAGATACATCCAGGGCAGTAGTCAGGGGTACAAGGGGGTGGATGGCGTCCACCCACTTTTTTCACAGGATGAACGCCGTACACCCTGCCAAGAATTTGGGCCCCACAGACTAATGTGCTTAACTTGTCCCGGTGTAATTTCCAAACACTGGGACACATTCGGCAGCGCCTGCATGTTGTTTGCTTTCCATCCGCAACAAGCAACAATGTGTAAACGGAGACAGTATGGGGCTTTCTTATTTTAGAGTCCTGCTTGGCCCTTAACAAAGGATTTTGTACGGGTTTCTTAGCTGGGAGCAGCCAGAAGCCTCACACCTGATGTAAATGAAGCAGAGGGGAAAAATGGCTCACACCTTGTTAGCACTTC
The DNA here is from genome assembly GCF_964204655.1 of Triturus cristatus. Taxonomy (NCBI): domain Eukaryota; kingdom Metazoa; phylum Chordata; class Amphibia; order Caudata; family Salamandridae; genus Triturus; species Triturus cristatus. Next base: position 752,045,219 of record NC_140583.1, read on the forward strand.
ACACATAATTAAGAGAGGCAACTTTTCACTTTGTTCTATCCCTGTTTAGGAGATATGCGTGCATTGCAAGAATATCAGGTGTGTTGCTCTTTCCCAGTATTTACAACAAAACAAATTGCATTTATAAAGAGCTTACTTCCCCAGAGGAGATGTTGAAATAATTAAAGTACCACTATTTTTTCTTGTGTAGCCCTACGCATTCCAATGCAGGGTTTCAGAGCGCTTTTCATCAACACATGCACATTACATGTACAATAAATTATATGTTTGTAAATGAATGTACAGGATGTATTACATAAAACTGGGGGATTGCATGGTGTAGAAGTCACATATCGTCCATAGCTCACTGTGCTATTATCTTCGCAGTGCGCTCAAACGTACTCATGATATACCTGCTAAACATATATGTGAGGGCTTTAGATCTCATGTCACTTCTTGTGATGCCCCTTCCTCTAAAGTTGTGGCTTGTGATGCCACTTTCCATGATGTCAATTCCGGGGATGTCATGTGTGATGTCATGTGCTGTGATGTCGCACGCCGTGATATCGCGGGCCGTGATGTTACTTGCATACTGCATAACTAGGTTATTCCCTCCACTTCTGTTTTTTAGGACTTGTGCCCTGGATACATCCCCTTGCTACTAAGATCCTGCTCACAGACAACCTCTGACCCCAGCTCCATGCCCACAGCAGCACATACCGGGCTGAAGTAAGATGGTTGGGCTGAGATTGCTCACATCTCACATCTCACCCACATCAGCACCACAGTGGGCCAGAGGTAGCTGAGCCCAGCTATAGATAGTGTCAGCAGGCACCCCACCACACCCTCTTGTCCCTATCACCTGACCCACACTAATCCACCAGCACACAGCAGGTGGCACTTGGGAGCGCAAAATCAGCTGATATGGTCAAATCTATGCAGTTTTTCATCCAGTCTGCACAGTATTCCGGAATTCAACCTGTTTAACTCGAAATTGCACTGTGCAGGTGTAGAAATACTCTTGTACATGGTCTTTTTAGCACTGCTAATTCAAGTTCCCTTGCACAATACGACTAGAAGTCAGGGCCTATGGAGGTTTCTTTAGTTGTAGGATGTGCTCTTTCTGTTCCCCATCAGGAGGGGGGGAGTGGAGAAAGATGCTGTGTTTCTGGGTAGTGCAGTCCGGCTGGAGACCCAGGAATTTTCTACTGCAGGCTCTTGCATAGAAATCTTAATAGGTACTTAAAGGCCCATACCTAACCTCCCTCATTCAATAAAGCCCTCGCACTCTCCTGAAGAAGAGGTCCAACAACACAACGCGACCCAAACTGAATAAAGTGATACCTGGTGAACTTCCTGAGTGCCGTCCTCCATCTTCACAACACAAGACACCTGGACGCAGGAGCCGCAGCAGTCACCATCCTTCCTGATCACCATGTAGCCCTGCACGGGAGCAATTGGCACACATATAGTTACTGAGCCATCGCATTTTGTGAACAAGGTGTGAATGCACAAGGACGGGCATGAGAAATCTCCAGCATATGCAGGCGTCCCCTGGCTTTTTGCGGTTCTCTCCGCCCTATCACACTGCAGGCGAACAGTCTTCTAGATGATCAAGTGAGGCAACCCTCTGCAGGAACTGAAATCTCTTCCCCTTTTAAGCTCCAGGCCCAATGGATGAGGTCTGGACTGTATTGCATTCTCTTTTAACTCGCCAGCAGGCATTATTATTCCGTCTGTGCATTCTGAATACTTCCATTCATTCACACCATCAGCTTTCATTGAAAGAGTATACGCCACGGTAGACATTATCTTGTTAGAGCTCACCAAGCTTATAAGCTGAAAATTAATCACATTCATCTATAACTTTGGACAAATAACAACTACTTAATTAATTGGGTACCATCAATTTACAAATGCTTTCAGGTGGGTGCAACACCTAATGGTTCAATAGCACAGGGATCAGCAATTGATTTTAGATATTTGACACTGAAATGCACACACATCACCCTGCCTTCCTCGATCTCTCACACATTCTGATTTATCGAATCCATCCGATGACACCAAACATCCGCAGTTTGATAGGGCGGAAGCAATGGAATGGCAATCATATACTAGGGTCACATGGTTAACATGTCCATTTTTCATTTAAACAAAATGTACATAACCCTCTAGAAACCCTTTTCCAGATCCCATGTAGTGGAGCTGCTGATCTTATTTAAACAATTAATGGAGCCACGATCTGCCTTCCTTCAGGTGAATGCATGCAGACATGGTTCTAGTCTCATTGCCTTCTGTGTTCAATGTTTGTGTCCCAGCCGTGCCCTCTGTTGTATTAAGTACCATCCCTCGGGCTGGTAGATAAATGGCACAGTGATTAAAAGTAGCGCATATTTTGCCCTCCTGACACTGGGGCAGTTGAAAAGATGTTCCTGATGATATGATTTCTGCATGGAAGGGCAATAAAGAAGCACAGACAGATCTAGTAAGGATACATGGCTGAGTAACTCTTCCAAACCTTTCTAAAAGCGAGTTTTCTTACAGGAGTGTAATCTAATTTAGCATTCTAGGAATGATTGATTGATTGAAATGCACCAAGGGGTCAAGAGTCATGCTGAGGCATAAAGAAGCGAGACCGTACCCAAAGCGCCTCTTTCCCGGGTGCATCACTATACCTGCCTCGGCACTAGCTGAGGTTTTTCATGGAGATCAGCGCTGACTTGTAAATCATTTTATCTTTCAGACAAATGTTGAACTTCTGACTTCCTGGGGTCTGTTGTCATTCATATCATTGTCTTGGCCTCATGTTCTGAACTGGTTGTCCTTAGCCTAATAGTGTCTTAAGTTGGTTCTGTTTTGTGTAGCTTGCAAGTCCTGTAGTCTATCAAATATATTTTATTCAAATGACTCAATCCATACAAAAAATCTTCAGTATTATTGTGTAATTAAAACGTTGTTAACAAATTCATTCGGAATATACAATCCGTAGACCTTGCCGGCATTGTCAATATTGACTATTCTTACTAAAACTTTAGAGTATCTGGTTCTTAACTAAAAATCTTTTATTTAATATGTCCAAAGTTTTTGTTGCCAAACACCTTCATAAGCTTCACACTATTTGCAAAAGTGTGTGGTGTGTGGTGGCTGGGATAAAGTGTCAAATAAGCAAACTGTGGAAATTAAATTTGTCCTAAATCCCAACATCTCCCACTTGTCCAATTGGGAAATTAGTTTAGATGTCTGTTCCTATTTCTCTGTAACTGATAAAAGTGATAAAAAGTCATCCAGTTCATAGACAATAGACTGTGCTCTAGAAAGAAAAGTTGCGCGCATAGACGTGTCCTATAAATTAATAATATTGATAATATTTATAGTACACATCGCACACTGAATTAGAGTACAGGTTCACAAAGGGTTGTAATGCTTGTTATTGGATTTTCCTCTTCAGCGTAGAGGAAACACATTTAGTTAGTCACACCTGCTTCTTTCTCTACGTGTCATAGGGTGCATTACAAAAGGGGTTGGTGCATGCTTTTTGTCCCCTCAAAAAGTTTAGAGTTTAGAAAAAGGGCCCAGCCTCTGACACTAGAGTACTTCACGCATCCCTTAAGGCTTCATGGTTAAACACCACCTTTATTATTAAATCGAACCATGTCATTGATCATCACCAGGATCTCAGATTCTTTTTCTTATAATAAGGGAGCCCAATTCCATTACCGCCCACTACAGCCACGAGAATGGACGCAGTGAATTACCTGCAGCCCCTTAGCACCCAGATAACATGCAGGCACACCTGCCTGATAATCTCACATTCGAAGATCAATGTATAATTCCTCAGCTGTAAACTCGGGCTTTATGATCTAGGAGAACTGAGTTGTTACCATGCTGGGAAACGGATCACCTGTAAATGATTTGCCCTCTGGTTTTGAAAACTTACTTCAGGGAGCGCTGCAGTTCTGCCAGAGTGAAACAAGAGCAGCCAAATCCCAATCGATCCATCCAGGCTCATAAGCATCATTACAAATCTGCAAATGTGGGTGCTTAATTCACAAATGAGAGCCGTGAGATCAGAGTGGAGATGGAATTAATGCCTGCTAGAAGACATGGAAGGAGTAATGGGGCTGGCACTCAAACGCACACTCTTCCACCCACCCACTCGCAAAAGCCCACACATACTCACACCCATCCACATGCACATTCAGTGACAAGAACATAACCATACACACACTCATTCACAGCAGGCAGTCGCAGATAGACACATATTCACACACATACACATGCAACAGCATTCAACAAACACTTACCAGGCCACAGTAGTAACAATGGGTTGCGGGAGGGAGAAGCAAAAAAGTTGTCAGTGGTTTCTGAAGGTTTAAGAGGAGGAAGAGACTGATGGAAGATCATACCACCTTCTCCCATTGGCTGACATTGTCATTGGTCAGTCAATTGGAGGATGACGGTCCCTAACTCTTCAATGAATGTGGTGGGATCAGTGAAACTTAATGACTGCTCCCCACGGTGTGACAGACGTAAGCACCCAGGTCTGATTCTAACAGCGACGCTCCCCCTCGCGATGAGGGTGAGGACCTCACAGGGCTTTGCAGGGCTGATGAGATCATGTCTTTAGGGCTGTGAAATGTTAAGCCAGTAAAGGCTTGGTTGAGGCTGTCAGACGCCTGTGCATTAGCACATGTAAAATGCCTGGCTGCTTGACCCTGATATGGTGACGGTCTGCTACCCTCACACTCATTATGCTTTAAAAAAGCAAGAGGTAGAACTTCAGAGCCCTGGAGCCCTCAATGACGAGCCACCCTTGGCTGGTAGCAAAGGTGCTGGAGCAAAATATACTTAATGTCTGTTTGAGACACCTACAGTGCATTTGTATCTCTCTACCTTATATCAAGTGGACTCAGTAGCCAGAAAGAGTAATAAGGACCGAGTTTGCAGAAATAGATTTGCTGCATTTTTATTTCAAACTCCAGTGCATGGCTTCTATTTGAAAGTGATAGAAATAAATATTATACATGCAATTCTATTTAAATTATTAAAAATGCTGTATTACAATATTACTTAAAATGTCACATGCCACATGCGTTTCACCAAATGGCTCCTGCAGGGCAATTTCATTAAAGTGGTGATGTCACATCACAGCTATTTCAATTTTACCAGAAATATTATTTCTCAATTTCAATGTAAAAAGATCTGCCAACGATGTTGACTAATAGGCTAAAATCAGTGATCCCTGTCCTCATTCACCACTCCCAGTTGGGCTTTGCCCAGGCCAGATTGTCAAGGAAACATCTTCAGATTTTCAGCTACACCTATGGCAGGCCTAAAGTGACCTCATTGACAAATGTCCCTCTCATCAGACGCCAAGATATCATTTGACATAGTTGTAGAGGGTTGCATGTTTAGGAACTTGGTCAAGGTGGGCTTGGGACAGAACTTCTCTACTTATAATCAATATAAATATCAGAACCAACGGCCAGGATATACAACTGTGGCCTTCATCAGACCCTTCATACATACATAGAGGTACATGTCAAGGCTGTCTTTCACCCCCTCTTCAATTTCTCCTGGCAATGGTAATTCTGGCTGCTGCCATTTGCAGAATGAACACATTCCAGTATACAAACTAGGCCATGGAGATTAAACCATTCTTGAATGCAGATGCCATTTTGTTAATGTTCGCAAAGCCCAGAGACTCCATAGCCTCATTAAGAGATCCTGTAAAGGAGTTCTCCACTTTCTTGGACTGTAAGGTTAATGCCTTAAAATGTGACTCTCTGGCCATAACTGCATGTAGCACACTATCCATCCAAGTGGGTTATTAAAAACCTAAAATGTTGCAGGGCATTGTTAAATATGGGACTCTCACGTGTGCTGCAAGACATGACTCCCCTAATAGCAAAAATAATAGCTGGCTTTGCTAGGTGGAAATTATTAAAGCTTTCTCTATGGAGGAGATCGCACCCAGTGAAAGAGATGGAGGCACAGATTTCAACTTAATCTTTGAGACACTGGCTGGCAAGATCTAGAGAAACCTGCTTCAGGACTTTGATGGCCTTATAAAAGCCTATGTGTGGGGCAATAAACAGCTGAGGCTCCACATGTCTAAACGGTATGACACAATGACTGCGGAAGGCTTAAGACTGCTAGGCAGGGGGTTCCTACTAGGAGAGCCACCAGCATTCACAGATTGTGTATCTCTCCTACCTCTCAAGGTATACATCAACAGCGAATCGCCACATGAAGCACACAACCCATTGTTGCCTGCCGTGTTTCCACCTGGAATTCAGTACAACTATTTTAAAACTCAATGCACTTTGGAATTTCAATGCTCATCTTTGATGTAATTCTAATCGCACTGTGGGCTGTGCATTCTACTGGCAAGATTGGAATCATATCTTAGGTAATTTCCTTCAAGATGGTATCGTTAAATTCTTTCAATCCGTCAAACAAGAATTTAACTTAAAGGATGACCAAGGAAGGCAGTATCTCTAACTGTTTCGTTACTTAAGCAGAAGACAACAACCTGGAAGGTCTGCACCTCGAGACTCACTACATTCTTCCCACCTTAAAATGTGGGGTTGTTGTAGTAAAGTGGTCTCATTCCTTTGCAGAACCGTAATTTGAGCCTGTCACCCAAAACTGACAGTAGAGGGGCTGAACATGTCATGGTAAACCACACTACAAACGTTGTTCTCTGGGAAGGACATGTCTGAAGTGCTGTGCTGCATGATTGGGACCAGTGAGAAGCTCATCAAAGGCTTAAACTTTCAGAGTGGATCATCGCTGGCACTGGTCACCCCTGGTAGACCTGTGCCCACATTCCTTCCTTTGGAGGTATCAACAATCGAAATACATTGTTTTGCTCACACTGTGGTCCTGCAAGACACTGCGGGGCAGATTTACAACAAAGTAATGCAGCACGGTGCAGCAAGTCATTTTGCTGCGCCGTGCTGCGTTAGTTTGGAAAGCACAGAGATGCAACATATTTACAAGAATATGTCGCATCTCTATGTTTCCCCTGCGCTGACGCACAAACTGCAACCATGCGCCGTCGCAGGCACCCTTGCACCATGGTGCAAGGATGCCTGCGTCGCGGGGAGATTGTTTTTGTGCAGGAAGGGACACCTTCCTGCACAAAAAAAATCACAAGAGGCTTTTTCCTCTTTCAATGCGTGCTGTAGAATGCAGCACGCATCGAAAGAGGAAACAAACGAGGAAAAATGATAACATTTCTCCTCGTTGCGCCACCCTAAGGCACCTCTAGGGTGGCGTAGCATTCACACGCATCTCCAGATTTACGATTTCTCGTAAATCTGGAGATGTGTCTTGTTCCATGGGTGTTGCGTGGAAACACCCACAGCAACACCCATGGAACGCCCCTTCCACGCACAGTGCTGTGTGTGAAGGGGCCATATCTACGAGGAGCAGGCCCGGACTGGCCGTAGTGGGCACCGGGCTATCCCCCGGTGCGCCGCACGGGTGGGGGCCGGTTCTGGGCCCCTGGGGGCCGTGTTTTTTTACAGGACCGTTTTTGCAGCATAGCTGCAAAATCGGCCCTGTAACAAAAACGGCCGAAAACCGGCCCTGGCAAAGAGCTCGGCGGCACCCCCAACCCTCTGGGGGGGGGGCCGGCCGAGCACTTTGCCAGGGCTGGTTTTGGTTCCCAGTCCGGCCCTGACGAGGAGAGGAAAAGTCACGCAGGGTGGCTTTTCCTCTTCTTGTAAATATGGAGGAGCCCCCTGCACCACCAGTACGTCACGAAAAGTGACGTAGTGGTGGCGCAGGGGGCTTGTAAATCTGCCCCTGCATATTTACTGTAATAATAATATGACAATCTTGAAAAGATTATAAGGCTCGAACATTATACCCTCCACCCCTCCTATCGGATGACATGTCCAATTGAATAATCAGCACAGAACATGGTCTCCGTGGCTGTCACAAAAATATGTATCCTTCATAGATGGAAGTTTCACATCCTCTGACATATGAGCATGGTGGCATGGTCAGTAGCCACCAATGCGAGGCTGAGTTATGAATTTAAATGCAAGTTGCAAAAATCTGAGCACCTCTAAGGAACGCCTCTCGCAGCCAAGAAGATGAAGGATTAATAAGCATACAGCTTCACCTATGGTCGTACTGAAGCATTCTACTGATTGGGAAAGTTTAATCACAACACAGTATGATAAAAATTCTGCAATAAAAATTCCATGAATTCAGTTCTTGTCTAACTTCACTCTTTTATTTCTTTAAAATGTCTTTCATATAATGTGTTTTTTTTTTAATAATTTCCTCAGTTTGACATTAACTCAAACAGCAGTGTTTCAAGGAGATTGGCTTCCTCAGGGCTTCTAAAGAATAAATATGTGGGGGCAGATTTACAAACCCCTTGCGCCACTTTTGCGTCACTTTTAACATGGGAAAAGTGATGCAAAAGTGGCGCAAGGGGCTTGTAAATCTGCCCCGTGGACTTTAGAAGCAACATTTATCCTGTCATAAAGCTGAAAATATTTCGGTTCCGTTCTAAACAAGTGTGAGGCTTGCGAGCTGGCTAAGGATGTCGGGGGACTGAGTTTGGATTGAAATACTAAATTAATGCTGGTAACTAAGATTTTTAGAAATCCTGATGAGTGGGTCTCTGCGAAACTCATGTTGGGGAGCATGGAGGGGCTGAGTGATTTGCCCCTCGTCCCTCTTTGGTTGACTTTAGAATGGGGGAGAAGGAGGAGGTGACTGTGCGGGGGTTCATGAAGCATAGAGTGTACTGTACACTGGGCCTGCACCGTAGCTCGGACTGTACAGAGGGTTCATACTGTAGGATTGTTGCATACTCCATTGGGCCTTCTCACTGGAAAAGGTCTCATATTATATGTCAGATCATAACATGCAAAAGGTGCATAATGCACATAGGTTGATTCTCTACAGGAGGCTCTTGCTATGCAGGAGCACATACTATGTCCATGCCTAAACTGTGTTAGGGTCTCATAAAGTGCAAAGGGCCCTAACACTCCCTTAAGGACAAATCTACTCTAACCTTTCCCAGGCAGACTGCTTTGCACCCAGCCATTCACAGGACTGAAAACATAAGAACATATATAATAATTATCTATGGTATTTAAGGTGAAATAACGCTGCCTAGCGTAGATGGGATAGCAACACAAGTAGACTATTACATCTCCCACTAACCTTCTCAATTCGTCTTTACCCCAAACTTTCCTTGATTCCTCCACACCTTTACCATCCACTTCTGCACTTCTATTGTCTCTCTGTACTTCCTGCTGCCACTCCTCGACCCTTACATCTTTAAGACACCTATTTAATATTTCTCAGCCCCCAATAGCCAGCCCCCTTCATTGGTGTGAGGGGTAACACTTAACGGCAAACTGAAAAGGTTGGCAGCCATCACACGTCCCTGGGGCGGAAATGTGCTACCCCTGCCCCCTCCATATCACAAAGAGCGTTAAAACAAAAATTAATGGAGAAGGGCAAACTGAAAGGGTTGCAGGATGGGAGGATGGGAGGGAAGACCACTGCCAATAATATAAATCCAGTGCACACTAGAAAGGGAAAGGAACTTAAGGTGGGACTTACAGAGCTGAGAGAGAGAAGAAAGCAATCAAATGAAAGAGGAGAAATACATAGCAGAGAGAAAAAGAAGAGGAGTGAGAGTTAGACAAATGAAAGATGAGACAGAGAAGGAGATAGAAACTTGGGAAAAAAGAGCAAGAGATTCAGGCTGGTAAATAGAGGGAGAATATGGTAGGGTTGAGGGGAAAAGAGAAAAGAAAAAAGTTAGGGAGAGGCTAGGATAGAGGTGAATACAACAGAGGAAAGGAGGAGTCTTATGGGAAAAGAAAGATAAATAAGTAGAGACAGGGCGGATATAGAGAAGGCAAATAATAAGGACGAAGGCTGCAAATGAAATATTGTAGAAAATAGTGAAAGAGTAGAAACGTGGTAGAAAGAGAGGGGGACAGGTGGTGGACATGAAAGGAAGAAAGAGAAAGAGCCTGGGGAGAAGTAGAGAGGAAAAGATTCGGCAGAGTGGAAAAGAACGCGAGAAAGAGATAGGGTCAAAGGGAAAACAATAGGTAAACAGGAGTAGGACCAGAGTGGAAAAAGAGTGTCAGAGCTATTACAAGAGGAAAGGTAAAGGCATAAAAATAGGGATAGGGAGAAGATAGTAAAAGAGAGTGACATTGGAAGTAATAGAGAAAGTTAGGAACATGGGTGGAACATTAAGAAAGAAGCAGATCTGGTCGGAATGGAAAAGGGATAGTGAAAGAAATATTGTGAGAGGAGAAGATAAAAGGAGAAAGATATTGGGGCGGAGCACAATAGACAGAGAAAACGATAATAGCGAGAGAAACATGAATAGAAGAGAAACATTACCGAGTGGACAGGAGAAGAAGACACAAGATGACAGCCAGTACTCTCAGTGAAGTGGATGACACCAGTGGTGGAAGCGGGGCAACCCACAAATGGCAATTGTTAGGCACATCCTAACCAACTAAATGTGGAATGGCATTTATATGTTACAAATTAAGCAGTGGTTACACAGATTGACTTTAACAGTAGCTTGGAGTTTCACATTGATAGATGCATTGACTCTGTTACAATGAGAGTTCCACTGTTAAATGCATTGACCATGTAGCAGTGAGAATTCCTGTACTATAAAAACACAGTGAGGCAGTGAGAGCACACCAGGGAGATTATCCATATGCCTACATATGACAAAGCGATAGTGTTGTGGTTTTAGATGTGACTGGACACCAGAGTTTCCTTCATTTACAGATGTTCCAATTAAAGTTTATTTGAAGACCCAGACAATGGAACACACAATACTCACCGGCTGGCAGTCAGTAATACAGGTGATAGGCTGACACTCCACCATGTTAAGCTGGGAGACTTGGTCCATCTCACTGGTACAGTTGCAGAGGCTACAAGAACCAATGCCTGCAGGAACAGGGGATAAGGGCTGCCAGAGGACAAGGAAAAACATATTATCTTCAGAATTGAATGTTAATAGGCTGTAGTATTGTGTGAGTCTCCATTCCTTGTATGGATGAACTGGTTTCTGAAATGCTGAGAGTGAATTATGTAATGGAATGTTGCCGTGTGATATTGATTGGAAGCTAGGAGATGGGGCAGTGGAAGGGATGATGAAGCCTTTACAGGCTCTACCTGCAGTTGCTGCAGCTTAATGGCCTAACATGAAATTTTAAACTGACCTACATAAGTCGCTAACTCCAGACTCTTGTATGAAGACCTTGCCCTCTGACTTCAACATTTTGATGAGTTGTTTAGGATTTACGTGAACATGCAGCAAGACTCTGGTGACAGGAGCCATCAATACCAGTGAAGGAGGTGTGTCATGAGAAGTAAGATGGCCCTGTAAACATGGAGGACTAGTTTGGTTTTGACCACCCTCAAAACCACCGGCAAGTGCTGTTAGATAAAGCTGCTGGGTAGCGGAGTGCAGTGAGGATGGACAATATTTGGCAAGGGGGTCTTTCCTTCACTCTTTCATTCACTTTTGATTCCATATGGAGCATAGTTAGCAGTTTTGGGAATACCTATCTGCATTGTGTGCGATATGATGCAAAATGAGGACAGAGCAGTTGTAAAGTTGTAACTTCACCAAAAGAATGCCTCTTCACACGAAATTTGTGTTAGGTAGGGTTTAATCACGTCAGCCATCTTACACGCAGCTCCAACTGCCTACAAATAAGAATTCCTCTCGCTCCCACAACTAACATTCCACTTGGAATTATCATTGCCAAATGGTTCTCAAACCTTAAAGTAACAATGCAATGTCACACATCTTCCCCTCTTTACAATAATAACAAATAAATATATATACGTACATAAAATAACTATGAACTACATAGTTTAAATATAAAAACAACTATAACATGTGTAATCATACAAGTCATCCTAAAAGAAACATATCACACATAATCTTTCATGTATTCCGAGAGTCTCCGCACCCTCTGACTCCTTTCCCTGACACATGTAAATGCCTCCGGAGACCTATTGGAGATGGAACCAGACGAATTCGCCAAAGAGCATGAAGAATTGTTAGGAACTCCCTGCTCTTTGGAGGAAGACAAATTGCGATTAACTACCACAACTCGAGTTTTGTTCCATATCCGGCCATCATCAGTTTTAACAGCATTTTTTGTAACTTCACCATAAGAATGCCTCTTCACACGTAGTTTGTGTTAGGTAGGGTTTAATCACCTCAGCCATCTTACACGCAGCTCCAACTGCCTACAAATAAGAATTCCTCTCGCTCCCACAACTAACATTCCACTTGGAATTATCATTGCCAAATGGTTCTCAAACCTTAAAGTGACAATTCAATGTCACAGCAGTACCCTGTCGCTAGAGGCTGTCTGCAGCAGTACCCCATGGTATGCAAAACTGGGCAAGAGTAGAACCCTGTACAAGAAGAATTCAGGGGGGAATCCCTGTAATGTGCCAAAGTGGGAAAGAGTATAACCCTATTGTGAGACGATTCTATGAAGCACAAGAAGAGACGTACAATGTTACAAGTGGTTGTAACGGGAAATAGCCCTTGAGCTGAAAATGTGGGGAAAGTGTAGTGCCTTGTGTTGTTGTGGGTGACAGCCAGAAGATTTGCTTGACTGTGGTCTGGATTCAGCTGTCTTTCTGTACAGTGTTGAGTTTGAATGGTAGTGTTTCATGTAGCTCCTGTGTCTTGTAGGTGAGTACTTCTTTGCCAGCTGATGTGGGCTGGTGTTAATGGTTAATTTGTCAGATATCTGAAGTGTTTCATTGCTGTGTTGTGTCAACAATCTTTCAACATGCATCTACTGAGGCTGTCATTCTGTTTGGAAGATGCCTTGACCTTTTATTGTGCAATTCCCAGAGGGAGTGGCACTGAATGCAGATTAAGTGCTTTCTCAGCCTGGCTCTTAGTCCTATTTTTCTGATCAGCTAATGTGACTAGGTGCTAGGCGTGTTTTAGTGCTGAGCTTCACATTTGTGAGTAGGTGTGTGGCTGAATGAATTATCCTTCTGGTATTGTGTATGTTGCTTGTGAGAGATGGAGAAAGTGTGGGAGTGTGTTGTATGTGTCACGTGTAGTTTACTGGTACAATGTGGAAGTCTGGGGACATTGCGTATGAGTGTAGTTTCGATGACAGGTTTTGTGTTGGAGTCTGGTTAAGGGAGTTTTTCAGACAAACTGATGTTTGATTAAACTTTCTGGTTTTGGTTTGTTTGCATCTGGAATGTATCAATTTAGAGATGATGTAGAACTCTTGTTAAGGGAAACAAATATGTTCCGTTCCCCGTCCAACGTGTGACAGGGCATGCATGACTATATGCTCTTTATGTGTGCAGATTCATGGGCCTCAGATCCAAGGATGCTGCAAGTCACAACGTGGTTGATGGTTCATTTCTTTGTTGACACGTAGTGTGAGGAGGCACATGGCTTGAACAATCAAAAGGTTTCTGTGGCTGCAATTTGTTGTCTTTGTGCGTTTACATATATATTTTAATTTAACAAGTGATTGTTGGGTGGATATGCAAACACGACTTGCTGGAGCATGAGTAATTGTCCCTTTACTTTATATGGAAGAAGATGGATGTTCTTTGTTTTGTTGTTTGTAAGAAAGGGAGAAGGCTCCAAACTCTTGTATGAAATCCCTGCCCTCTCACTTGAACTTAGGCCTGGTGGGTTCATGAAAGTGGCAAAATGAATTAAAGATAGGAGATGGAGAAAGGACTACGGGAAGTGAACTTTAGTTAGGCAGAAATATTAAAATTCAAAGCAACGTATAGACACCTCCGATCAACATGTAGACAATAAGTGGCAGATTATCAAAAAGATGTGCACAAAGATACTATTGATGCACATTTTAAGGGGCCAACTGCACTGTCACCCAGCTTTGCTGCCCTAATAATTATTCAGTTGCCAGGCATTCGTCTTGCACATGTACATTCCATGCCTGCCTTTGCTGATGACAGCAGGGTCTAGTTCATGCAGCGTTGAGTCTGAAATGCTGAAGACATGGCATAAAGGATCTCTTTTTATGATTTTGATTTTACAGGCATTCTTCATTGCTATGATTAAAACTTTGGAAGCTTACAACTGAATGTGAAAGCGGACTGCTCACAGTCATCCTGAGAAAAGGAATTTCTGTGGCAGCATGCTTCACTGATTAGATTGCTTTATTGGATCCTTGATCTGTAAGAAGTCAAATGCAAATGTGGATTTCCACAACTTTTGTGCATTCATTCGTATGACAAAACATACTGCCATTGGGCCAACCATTCCCAAAACAATCTCCATTTTGCTAAGAAAATGGTCAGGTTTTAAAACAATTCTGCATTTTTGTCTGTCTTTAGTTTTACACAAAAAATGAGTATTTCTAGAGGCTTTCAACTTGGAGATTTTTGCTAATCCTATTTGCTCAACTGGGTTTGATTGTACATATCCTTTGAGAATCTGTCCAGTTGGATTACAATTTACATGTTTGAAGCTGGATTACACAGGCCTCTAATCATCGCATCTAAGGGTCTTTAAATTTGTAATTCTTCCACATCTATATTTTTTCTACAGTTGGAAAATTTCATGTGAAGTCTTTACTTTCTACACAAGACCAGTAAAAATGAAGATGGAAGGTGCATGATACCAGTCTTTCTGCACAGCATTGAAGAGTATGCTAATGTGGTTATAGGTGCTGAAAATGTTTGAGTATCCACAAAGTTATAACTTTATTCATGTTTCCTTTATTTGGTTTGCATTAATCTTCTGAAAACGCTGATGCAGTTTTGAGAACTATCACGCATTCTTTTTGTTAACACTGTATCCCCAACGAATATGGAAAACCCTGCCAATGCAACAGGAATATCGCATGTGTAATAACTATTACTGTTTTTTTAAAATTAATTGTCTGTTATTATTGCAAAATGTACAATTGTATTTAGACATAGAAAATCATGTTGAATCAAATACTTAATATCTAAGCATTAAAAATGTGTAACTGCAGATGGTCCTCTTCAAATTTCTGTTGTAAGGAACACACGCCATGTTTTAGTTTTTCTACATTCATTTAGAAGGTACCTTTATAACATAATTTAAAACGTCATTGACCCCGGGTTGATCCTATTTCACCTGGGTTAAAGATGCTTCAATATCAAAATGAAAATAACTGAGTCATCAACACAAAATACTGTACTAACAAATTGATTGCCCGATATGTGACATTATATTACTTCCTGAAAGATGTAGGTTAAACAGAAATGGTAGGACTATTTATCACTAAAACCTTTAGTACAAGCCGGTGCATAACATGTTCGTGCTTTTTTCATCGGTTCTCACTCATATTTCAGTGTTAGTGCAGAAAAATATATTCTGTTTTGGAGGGATTTTCTACATTTATTTGATCTAGTTTTAGTAATATTAGGGTGCAGCTCATAATGTGAAATGCCTCTAAGATATATAGCTCAATTGACGTGTCGAGCAGCTGACAGGACTTAAGGTAGTCATCTTAATGTAAAAATCTGTAAAGTCAGAAAAGTTAGCATGCGTTCCTCAGCCAATACCATAAGATGCCTTTAAATCCATTTTGCATAGATTTTACTCACGATGTGCAAGTGAGTCTGCAACTGAGTTTTGGGAAATTGAGTCTATTCCCATAGATCATAATTTAGACAACTTGGCCGTTGAAATGGCAAATTAACTAATGCAAGTTAACTAACTAACTTGTGACCTCACTGCTGGATTTGGCTTGACTGCACTTAATGGCCACACTTCAGCCGGCTCCCACTAACACATTTTAGAAGACTACTAGGTCACCCTCCTCAGAAGCCTTTTATTGTATGTTTGCCAGCTGCACATATGAATACAGATCTAAATCTGCTCCCTTGAACCAACATGCATACCTCAAATCAAAATCCCCACACCTCAAATGAGACCTCACACACCTCAAATGAGAATTCACACACACCTCAGATCATCATGCAAACACCTTAAAATACAATTCACATGCTTCACTCGAGTATTCACTCGTGCCTTAAATCATCATGCACAAAGACAAATACAAATTCCTCCAGGTCAAGTCACCATATGATCAACAAGAATCAGCATTCAAATCAGTCAAATCGAAATACACTCTCTGAATGCATAAAAATAACATTTACACACTTATAACCAGAGTACACAGGTCAAGGAACACCATTCTCAAACTTAAAATACTCATGTCATCCACATGGCTTAAACTGACATTGATACACCTTAAAACATGACTTGAGCACTTTGGATCAACTTACGTTCATGAATCTCAACCTTTACTCCAACTGAATGAGCTTTTATATACATTTATATTAACAATTGTTGTCTCACTACAGACCAGAAGCACACAACACATCGGCTGCTTCACATCACAAATAAGAATTTGCACTTCTCAAATCAACATTATGCAACAGAATCTGGCATCACACCACAAAACAACATCAACCACGTCGAAACAGCATTCAGCAGTATTCAAACTACTCAACTTACCATAACAAACTAGTACCAAAGAATTCAGCGTTCAAACACTATAATCATACTTTTCACACCTTAAATTATCATCACGAGCTCCATGTCAACATCTCAAGTGGCAGATCAGCATTCCACCAAACAAAACAAAATTTGAACACAAATACTTTAAATCAACAGCACACGTCAAAATGTAATCATTGTAATGCATTTTTAAGAACGCACACGTCAACTCATTCGATTCAGGACAACATACCAACATTTACTGGGGTAGTGCCCCCAATAGAATAGGGTAACCCTTATTTGGCTGTTTCTCAGTGCTTAACAGATTGCAGATGCACAAACCACCACTGGACTACTTTAAATGAGACTCTAGCTTTATCACGCTGTCCCTTATTTGCGTGTACATGTCTAAAGTTAACTAAAATTTTAGATTATTTCCACCAGCATGGAAAACACTGCAAATATGAAGAGAAGTTTCTTACCGGGTACTCAAGTCCATTTACTACACAGACGTTCTTCGGTACTGTTGGGGTGAAAAAACAGATTAGTCTTTATACTGCTGCAAAACAATGTGAAACATAGCAAATGCCCAGTGCTTAATTTGAGCCAGTGGTTTCCGATGCTCAGCACCAGCACTTAATTGTCAACACCAGCACTTGTTACAGTTTGCCACAAGGTGGCGCTGTCTGGCTAATTGAGAGAATACCACAACAAATGTGAATTATTAAATAAATATATATTAAAAATGACTATTACCTGCAGCTCAAGCCATTCTTATAGCGTTGTGGGCCTGAAATAGTCTAAATTGTCACACTTGGAGTAGTGTGATGCAAGCTGTAGTGGCCTCCTGACCAGAGCCCTGGCGCTTATGTTTTTAATTAAAAAAATTAATCACTGCACATGCCACAGAGTTAAGTATTTGTGTTTGGCCTCTCTTAATTATTGTCTCTCTTCAAACGTTGTTTCAACTTGTCATCTTATGCTTGAACCCTTTTTGTCGTAAGCCTCTAAATGCCTAAATACTTTAGAAAAATTGGAGATAGCTTAGCACTGAGGAGAGTTTGCTCACAATTATTGGTAAGGGTGGACACGTCTTACAGAAAATGAGCAAATAAGATATGTAGAACTTTCAAAGGCTCTGAGCTGGGAGAAACCCTAAAAGCAGTTTTATCCACATCGAAATGTCATTTTCTTGAGAGGCACTGCTTCTAGAGCATTCAAGGAAATTAGGTTCTACCATCTAAAACATAATGAAATTGGAAATCTTTCGCTCACCAGGTCATGTAAAACATATTTTATAAGGTCCCTGCTTACAGTTACATGGCCCACAACCCCTGGGTCACCTGGGGGAGACTTTGGGGAACCTAACATATAAAAATACGGTAGATTATCACTATTCAAGTGTTCATACCACCAAAGTCGAACTTGCATAAATTTACTTTTAAAGACAGTCTGCCAAGCAAAGCTGCCTTTAAAATGACAGTAGGCGCTCAGCAGTGCACACGTGTAATTGCAAGAAATCTGCTGGACCGCTAAACTTCCATACTCATTATACGCTAGGGATTTCAAGGTAATTTAAGCCCCCTGGCCCTATAATATACTAGGGACTTATAGTGTCTGCAATGGCTATGGTACAATTACATATACCTTTTTAGTCAGAGCACTGGCCCTGGGCCTGGATTGCAGAGTCCAGGGCACAGCCAGCGTCCGTTACCACCAGTACCAGTCAGCAAACAATTGGAGCTAACAGTGCAAAAGGATGACTTTCTAACATGGTTAGAATCTGAGAGCATGTTTTGATTTAGTCTTAGTTCATTCAATTGACTAACTCATGTGAGCACTTTTACTCTTTTCACCGATTCATTGTGCACCACGTTTTCCTTTCTCTAAGCCCTAGTCACTGGTTGATCACAACATTGACTTGAGTTAGTTTAGCTCAAAACAACATACCTCACTGCAGCCTGCCCCTCACCATACTGCACAAACCAGCCACATTCTCCAGACCTTGATAGATGTACTGGACCCCTACACTTCAGGTGAACCTCCTTACATTGTCTCCATCAAAAAGGGGATGGGTTTTAAGACTTCTGAAAGATGGTGTTTGAACAAATCCAAATGAAAATGTAAAAGAATATTATAAAGTGTTGACGTGCACCACATACCACATTCGTAGGAGGCACAGCAGTCTCCTTCTTCAAAGGTCACAGTGAACTGGAAACCAGGGTCACAGCTATTCGGTGGGCGGCGACAGAGGTTCGGGTTACATTCTGCACAACAGGGTTGTAAATTATAGTGGGTTAATAGAGAACATTAGCCAGACCTCCATCTCAGTAGAAATCATATTTGAAGCATGAAAACATGGAAGACACAATTAATTAGAGTTCTACATTCTCTCTTTTTCTAATGTAACTTAGCAATGGTTGGCATTCTCTCTAAAGAAGCCTATGCAATATAAGCATTTTAATACAAAGTAATCTATTGTATAAGAACCCTCACTTAAGGAAAATGCCTACTTTACCATTAAGACCATCTGTGATATTTACCAAATTCCACGAGTCCTCACCCTCCACCAAATACACTCATCGTCATTGGTCAGTGAAACAGTTGCCTATGCGGCCTTGCAATCATGTTTTTTAAATGAGTATACAGCTCGAAATATAGGCTTGTAAAGAGCAGGGCTCTATTAAGTGAAGTATTTGACCTCCTACTCGTGTGGGGGACCTAGGCGTTTTTAATCGGTAAATTACTGGTGGACACATAATTATACCACACAAGAGATGGGTCACTTACAACATCAGTCAAAACAACTCGAAAGGGTTTTTGTGCTGAAGGCACGGTTCCACCTAGCTGAGAGTTCAAATCAACACACCCCTTTAAAACTAAGATTTCTCCATGGGTGCGAAATGTCCAGCTACCTTGGGAACACTATTATTGTGGATTCCTACATCAAGAAAAGTTATTATTTGTTTGCTGAGCACATTGCCAATTAGCACTTTGCTATTCTGCTGTTGAGAATTGTAGAACTTCAGACACCCAGAGAAGGATAGATGGTACTAACAAATCCACCAGATTTGATGCTGACAACAGCATAGCAGATGTTGTCAAGAGAAACAATAATGCCATGGCTAATAGGTGGCAGGGATTACTGACGTGCAAACCACTAAAGATGCCTCCAGCACCGTTGGGTTGAGCCTTCGTAAGAGGGGGTACTTGAACGGTGTGACCTTTCCTCCCTGCATGCCCACTGTGGTTTGTGAGCCCCTTTAGAGGGTGTTACCATAGGTGTTCCGACCAGCTAGTCTGGATATATTTGTATATGCTCAGACATTTGGGTTTTGCATGCAATAAGGAACCTCAAAAGAAAAAGCACTAAATGGACAGTGATCTAGCAGGTGTTGTTTGCTGCTTTGCTGAATTTTGAGGGGCAGATTGACAAGTCCCTTGCGCCACTTTTACCTCACTTTTCCCCATGTTAAAAGTGACGCAAAAGTGGCCAAGGGGCTTGTAAATCTGCCCCTGAGTCTGTAGCCCATACCACGTCATCTGAGTAGCCACAGAATGCTCTGCCTCACTAATCTGAGATTCATCAGTTTCAAAATGTGCATATTTCTGAGATTGTGGGTCCACAGTAAAGGACCTCCAGGATACCAAAGGTAAAAAAAAGACCTCAGATGTTGCAGTCGGACCCCAGTAACCACTGACTGCCCTGAGACCCTCCAAACAAGATTTCTCGCATTACGTCATGGTTGTTCAGAAAAACATGACTACCACTTACATCTCAGCCCTTACAGCAGTTCTCATTGATAACAGCTCCTCAAGCGCTTTGAGATCCTGGTAAACTTCTACAGGAAACCCACAGTCAAGAAGACAATGCCTTTAAACATGCAGCCTTGGGTCCCACTGTCTGAAACCTGTTTCGTGCATACTTGTAGTTTATATTTTAGCCATGATAGTCGCTCTTTACAGTGGTGTAACGATAATTGAGGTGGCCCCCCTTCAAGGTACGTGGCGGGCCCCCTCTGGACTCTATCAGTAGCTCCCCGGCCGAAGTGCAGTGTTGAGGGGGCCCCCTGGAGCTTGGGCCCCCCGCACTGCGGGGATGAGGGAACCTGTGTTACGCCCCAGGCTCTTTATTTTGCTAGGTGGCTGTTCTAGCACTGCTGGTAGAAGGGGAAGAACAGACAGCCAGAGAGAGAGAAAACTACAGCAGCCGAGGCCAAGCAGAACTTAAAGGCAGAGCCAGTTCTATGGCAGGAGGACATCGGGAACCTCTTTGGAGGCCACCAGTGGGGAGGGGGAGGGAGGGCAGAATCCTAACAGAATCATCGAATATAGCAGCCAGTCACTGCATGGTATAGCACAAATCCTTCACCAGCACTGCTTAAGTTACAACAAACTTTGAAGCTCTCTTCAGGGACTATGCAACGGGAAACGGTTTACTATGACACTCAGTGATCTACACCAGACACTGAGGAAGGGTGGACTTATTCTCAAGATGTTGTCATTTTAGCATACATTAATACTAGTTGGGGACAGGTTTCACCTTATTAAATCTGTTTAATACTTCAATACACCAAAAAGCAACTAAAGTTGATCAGGTTTTTTTTTTGCAACGTTTCTGCCACGGTGCAGCACTATGCGTGCAAATTTTTAATAACGTTTTAATGGATTGACCTAGGTACAAATATTTGATTGAATTCTACAAATTATGAAGCAGATAGTGGATTATGTGGCAAGTGTGGAAACCGCATAATTTGTGTTCAATGCAAGGGCTGCAGAAACATATAAATCCAGTGGCTCTGCCGATAACTGTTTCACAAAGCTGAAACACAAAGATATACAATTCACCGAATTGATCTGGCAATAATATATTGTTTGTACTTAGTGCAAATGGATGAAAGTTGTTTAGTTTTTTTTTTCCATTTGATCTTGAATTATTATTAAATTGAAAGACCAATGTGGCTCTAAAGATTTTCGATCTGTTTTCCTCGAGCATGACATAGAAAAGGTGCTTCCACACGAAAGCTCTGCTCCTTTGATTCATAACATATGTAAAGGCCAAGTCTAAAGGAAACTTGTGGCATGAGTTCTTGCTCTGTACACTCATTTTTTCTCTGCTAGACGTCAGGATCATCTTCAGAGTTTTTGAGTTCCCGGGAAAGAAATATTTTGGGGCTCAATTTGAGCTGGTGGTTGTCAGTGGGGGCCACCGGCACTCATTTTTCGGGACCACCTCTCATTTATCCTCACTAGACATTGACCAAGGGCAAGAGAGGGAAACACACAAAGGGGAAAGAAGTAGGAAGAGAAAGATGGAAAACCATCAACAAGGGAGAAAGCAAGAGTTAGATACAGAAGTGGAAGTGTCTGACGAGGCATTAGGTCGATTGTAGCCTAAACAGCCGTAGTTTTCGGTGTTTCAACATTTACTAAGTCGGGCGGTGGGCTGCTGAGCAGTGGCCTGGGCACCAACACTTATACTTTCACAAATTAGGCACTGCCCCCTGTTCAAAACAACTTTGAACTTTACTACACATTTTCTTCTAATTCAAGCTCACGTGATGCCAAACAACACTGATTTATGCTTTCAAAAATTGGGTCACAAAAATAGGTAGAATATGCCTTGTCGATGGTCCCAAAAATCCTTGGAATAATACTGCACAGAGAGGAAGAGTGCGAGCTAGAGGAAGAGGTGGACTGAGAAAGGGAAAGTCGTTGAGATAAAGGGTTAGAGAGAAATGGGATAGAAAGAACACTTTCCCTTGAAGGTGTGGCCCTGGGCAATTGACCCCTTTGTCCATTCTTTGAAATGTCTCTGAGAAGTCTACAGATACTCACGGCATTGTTGGGTCGGGCAACAGGTGTTGTTCGGTGCGGGGACCTCGATGCGCTCAAATCCTTCTTTGTCACAAGCTGCCATTGTGGGTGTTTTACAGACTATAGGGCTGCACTTCACCGTGAAGGTTTTGGAACATGAACACTCATTGCAACCACTTTGCCAGGTTTCTCCACTCTGCAAGAGGAAAGAATATAATCATTGATGAGCCAGGCTATCAGTGCTGCACCAACTACTAGCGAAGGGAGAGGAGATGGCAGTAGATATGAAGCTTTCAAACTACCCAAGGGACGGGCACCCCGCACAGGGAGTATGTTTTCTTTATTTGCTACTGTAGTAGATCCTCTCCATTCAGCTTTTTCCCTGCTTCGATTCAAGAAAACCACCCATTGTAGTGTGCACATGTCTCAACATGGCGAGAGCCGGGCAGCTGCAAAGAGAGAGCTGTCTCGGCTGTAGGGGCCACTATCTGAGGCACATCCTTGCGTGGTGTGGCAGGAAGGTATGGGTGCTGCCCCTTGTTTCTGGTTTTGTGGTTGTTGGTCCCATATTTTCTATGGAGAGTGAGGAACAACCCTCATTCAGTCATACATTCTATGGAAAAATATGCCCACAATGGAAGTATTAACTTTTAGGATAAATGAATGCCACTGGGCCTCCTCTGACTGGCAAGTTCTTGTCTCATTATGATGAAGAGTGATGAAGTGGCCATCGTCCTTCTCATAGGGGAAAACTGCAGGACTACAAATCAGGGGCAGACTGTGGAACCAAAAGCAGCCCTGACGTAAATGCTCTTTCCTCTTTTTGCTCTCTATGAACATCCATACATTCTCTCCTGTTTCTTCCCCCCTCTGACTGCTTTCTTGGTACCTCTCACTCTCACTGTCTTTCTTTATCTCTGTTGGAGCCTCCTCATGCCTGCTGTATTCTCCCTCGGGGAGTTGGAGAATGTGACAGACACCAGCAGCGGCCCTGGGCTTTCAAAACCGGCCTCCAAAGCCTCCAGCCTAACGGGAAAATGCCAAAGGAATTAAAAGGTCAGTCTGACCCTGCCAACAATCTCCTAACATCCAGTAACTCGGAAGTGTCACATCTTGCTTGTAGAGCCATAGCCCAGCTCAACTTTCAAATGTGATAATTTAGTGACCTCTCAGGCAGAGAGAGTACACTGCAATCTGTAGTCTCACTGCAGTTTTGAACATTCTAGTGAGTGCTCTGGCAGGCTGCTTTTTAACTGCAAATCATGAAAAGTGATATTTTGCCATTTTCTAGTTCAAGCTGAGCCTGCATCTTGTACACAGTAATTGATACTACTAGCCCCTCCTCTCTGTAGCACAGTCAGCGTTGAGAGCTTCAGAACTGTGGGTGATGACATCCCTTAGTGGGTGAATGTTAATCGTCAGTTCAGGAGAAATTTAAACTGATGAGCAGGACTCTACTTACAATTTCTGTATCTCTCCTCTAGCACATTTTACAAGCACCGATTTCACAAAAGAGCTATATGTGTGAAGAGCCTGTTCTAATTACTTTTGCCAAAGATGTTTCTCGATATGGTATGACCAAACAGTCTGAAAATTAACCTAATATGGATAATGTTCATGTAACTGTTGTTAGAAAGAAATTTTAAATTAAACGAGACTTTCATAAACGTATTAGAATTTCCCTTTAGAATGCATTTAAAAGTCTGCTAAGAACTGCATAATTAAATCACATGTAGGCGTGAAATACAAAATGCCGTAGGCTATCATTGTCAATGTGCCTTTGCAACCATTTTTCTTCCAACTCTTGCTTACTGCTGAGTAGACATTCTTTTGAATATTTTGCCTGACACCACATCCTATTGAAGAATCTGCTGACTTCAAAAGTACATTCTTTAGCTTCATCACACCACATTAGCTCACTCTGCTTTGACAATCGATTTTGCTATTGCTTTATAAATAGAATAGATTGCTAGAACAAGGAACAAGTTAGAAATATCATGTGTATGCTTTACCGGGACATTGCCGTTAGAATTGTAGCATAGCATTTGGCTAGCCCTTTGTCTTCACAACGAGACATTGGAAGCAGCCAGCACCTTAGGTAAGAAGGTTTTCATGAGAACTTTCTCCCATGTATCTAAAACTGCAACTTTAGATTAAACTATGCACTGGCGTGAATATTTACCATGGGAATCCGGAGGAAGAGCAACGGATGGTGATAACACCATCAGATGAGTTTCCATTGGCTGAAGATGAGTTAAACCTACTCATTTTCGCTACATTTATTGTGTATATCATATTATAATTGAGTGTTCCTAGCTAGAGAGGAGAGAAGACCCTTTACCCTTCCTGACACTTATGGCGTTCTGTCCTTATTACTGAAAGCTACTGCTGACAGTGACTTTACCTTCCCTTCCCTGACTCTTTGTGCAGGGAGGTTTTCTTCCCGCATTGATCAGTGCTACTGCTGTGATCATTCCTCTATCTCTGAATTATTTTAATGGTTTCTACTGCAGCTGTGGGGAACTCGGCTGACTTTTCAAGAACAAGCCTTTATAGGAAGTTCAAGACTTTATCTACGCTACACAAATCTTGTTCATTTCATGAAGAGCCTCTTCATGGGTTTCTATAGGGTAGGTTAGGCTCTTTAGATAGATAGGAACTCATTTCTTTATGGAACACTCTGTTGATTTATGCTGTCATTAATCAAACCGTTTCTCGTAATTCATGTAATTGGACTATTCTGAATAAAAATGACAGAAACTAAACTATGGCCTTAAAGAGAAATAAAGGTTTTAGAAACTTCTTCAAACTCTCGTCATAGACTGAAAACTAAGAAACTGGCAGTTGATGATAAATGACTTGTGGTTTTATTTTAGCTCCATTCAAATATGGTGTCAAAGAGCCATTGGATTTAGAGGATTGCATTTGTAGGTTTGGGATGATTTATTTGAGACCCGATTTTGATCAATCCTTTGGCGCTAACACTGTTTAAAAGATCTAGATTTGTTCATGTCTCTACAAGGCTGTTCAGCAACTTTGACCTTTGCAGTGTCAGAGATCCTTATAAGTACTTTTCATATGCCCACTAATACTCATACTCCTCCCAGTAAATAGTCCTCAGGGTAATTTCAGCCTGAGATGGGAGATCTCAAAAGTATGCTGAAAATACAAGCCCACCCACCCTACTGGGCACCATACTACCATTCTTTTTCTCCTGACATGTCCAAGACAATCTGGCCCTCATTATGAGTGGCCAGTTAATTTCAATAGGGCAGGTAATGACGATTGCCTGCAAATAATTGAGGCATTACATCTATGACCCTCATCCTTTTCCCAGTCACTTCTTTAGAGAAACAACAAAGCCTCTCAGAAGACTTCAGAGATTCATCAAGAAAATGAACAAAGAACAATTACTGCAAACACCGAACACCAAAAGCTAACCCATGTGCATTGAAACTTTGATGCCTGTAGTGCTGGATAATGGAAAGGGAAGACGGGCTTTATGCATATCCAGGAAAATAAAAAATCTTCAACTCTGTAGAAGAAGGCATGCAAAAAGTATCTCCTGAACCCCATGAAACATGGAGTAAACTTTTTGTCAAAAAATCTGGTTTAGTGCAAAGGACCATTGAATCATGAAGGACCCAAAGGCGGCAAGCACAACAGAGTGTCAAGCTGCCAATCTGGCAAGCATATGTAATTGCCACAAAGGAAGTCATGTTCAGATTCAAGTACTTCAGATTCAGAGAAGATAGAAGATAAGAGAATAAATGAATGAACATGAACGGGCATATTTACAAGGGGAATGCACTACCGGAACGTCACTTGTCCCCGACATTCCGGTTGTGAAATGCCCTGCACCATATATACAAAGTGGTGTTAAGCCACTTGTTTTGGCTTAATGTTGCTTTGTAAAATATGGTACCCTTTCACACAGGTATCTTCATGAAAGGTGTGTGCAATGGGTGTTGCTGTGGGAGTTTCACCGCAGCACCCATTGCTTTTTGATGCTGCCCCAGATTTACATGCTTTTTAAAACAAGGGGACCCAAAAATTATTTGGTCAGTGATCTCTGGGTGTGGTAACTTTATATGAACCGTGGCCCTTAACTACCAAGATGCAGGTAAGGAATAATAAAGACATAAAATGAGGTCTATATAAACTAAGAGTTTTTAAAATATTTTTATATGTAAAAAAAATCACACACAAAGAACATACAAGTGGGGACACATTTGTCGTGAATAATAAAAGCAAAAGAAGAAGGCACAGGCATTTTTCAGGGGCTTAATTTACTTGTACAGTTGTCCACGCAAGTACAAAGAGCAACACCATTGCACAATACAATGAATAAATATGAAAGTGTCAAGTGGTACAGAATGGACGGTTTTCGATCCCATTTGACTATATACCGGGATCATCATCAGAACATAAGATTATATGCCCGAGACTAAGCCTGTAGAACTATCAGGAGAAAACATAAAAAGAAAGAGAACGGAATTAAAACTGGGAATTTACACTGAGCAAAGTGGTGAAGGCCGAGATGTTAGATGAGATGGGAAGCTGAGTAGCGAAGTTTGTCTTGCCTGGTTGAGGTGCCAAGTCGCTGTATATGGGGGTTATTTTGCTGAGAAAGAACAAAGGTTACTACAGATGTTCTTTGAAGGGGTGATGCTGTTGCAGGTGGCCACTGATAAGGTGAAATCTTTCATGGTGGTGAAGATCTGTTTGCTGCTCTTGGTGTTTGTGTCAATGTGGTCGGCAAGTGAATACATTTGGTGGTTCAGATCCATTGGTGGCATTGTCTCATGGTGTGTTTGAAGGAGTTTCTCTCTGCGAGGTCTTGACGGAATCTCCATCTGCGCTCCAGTTCTTTGAGTTGGTGTTTTGTCACCCTCAGTTCCTCTGTGTAACAACTAGTTTGTTGTCTCGATTTTTTGGCTTTGCTGTGCTTGAGGGGGGGGAGGGGCAGAATCTCAGCACAGTTGTGATACTGGTGCTGTAGTTGTTGATGGATTGGGGTAGGTTGCTGCTGTGTTCGTGAGCGTTGTAGTCATCTTCCCCTGGAACTTTGTTGGTCTGGCGATAGTCGAGCTGAGGTTATGCGTTATGGGAATGCTGAAATGATAGGATGTGGTCCGTCTTAGTCATCGTGTGTGGGCTTGTTGACCAGGATGTTGAGAAAAGATGTAAAAATCAGGTCCAGGAGGTGTTAAGAGATGAAAACGGGTCTTTTCAAGCAATGGGTGAGGGCCTAGGTTCTGGAGGTCTTCAAGTATTGCTCTTAAGCATGAGTTGTCACGGTCTTCTATGTGGAAGTTCAGGTCTTCAAGGAGGATGAAGGCACTGGATTCTAGAATAAAGGGTGCCACGAATTCCACAACAGGGTAGGCAAAATCAGTGTCTGGTCCTGATGGTCTCTAGATGATGTGCGGCTCAGGCTGACGTTGGCTGTTATGTGATGTTTGAACCGCTGGTGTTCCATTTTACTGGGGTATGTGTTTTTGAAAGTGGTGCAGCTGATGGCATGCTTGAAATTGATGGCGATTCCGCCTCCTGGCTTGTGCTGTATTTCCTGCCTGATGATCTTATAGTGAGGAGGATTGGCTGTGGCGATGTCAGAGGCCAATGTGGGGTTCAACCAGGCCTCCATACGGGATAGTAGGTCTGGTATGTGGTCACGCAGCAAGTCCCAGAATTCTGAGGTGTGTTTGGTGAGTGAGTGTTGCGAAATATACATAGGAGTGTGGAGAGGTAAGTGGCTGGTGAATGTGCATTTAGGAGTGTAGAGTTCTGCTTTCTGTTGGAGAAGGTCCCTCTGACCACAGTAATGGGTCTCTTTGAACAGATGTGAGCAGTGAGCACGGGAGAGTGCACAAGAACTTGAATGACGAGCAGGACAACATTCCCTTGGTGTTGTGTGAAGCTTTGCAGCAGCCGTGCACTGAGAGGCTGCTAGGGATGAGAGTGCGAAGGGTCGAGACAGGGCACCTGTTAGTGAGAGGAGGATGAACAGTTCTTGCCGCTGGGCAGAGGTTGCTGCAGACAGGCTTGCCTTTGGCATGCCTGTGGCCCCGAGGAGCACAGGGGTGGTGAGAAGGGCACAAAGGGGTACATGAGGCAGGAAGTGGGGGAGCAGGAGATTATGGGCACAGGTAAGAAGTGTGAGGAGAAGCTGCAGGAAAAAAGGGAGGAAAAAGCCAAGGGGGCTGAGAGGAAAGAAAGAGCAACAAGATAAAAAGTGACAAAAGGAGGTAAGTCAGAAAAAAGTGAAGAGGCAAAAAGTAATGAAGTGAGAGAAGAGGAAAAGTGGTAAGAAGAGAAGTAAGCAGAAAAGAGCCGAGCTGCATAGATAAAGACAACATTGAGCGAGAGTGGGAGATGAGGGAGAGATTGAAAGAGAGAATGCTGCAAAGTTGAGCAGGATAGCAGAGGTAGAAATAAATCAGTGTCAACAGATGCAAAATAAAGTGGAGGTACGTAGAATTTGAACAGTAGCACAGCAGCAAAAAGAACTTAAAAACTGCAGTGGCAAAAGCATAAATAAACCTTAAGATAGAGAGAGCGTGTGAACAGGTAAAGAGCATGGAAGTAAGCCGCAGGAGGAAAGGGTGGGAAAAGGCCAAGAGACAGGAAGCACAAAGAAAGAGCAGCACAAGTAAATTGTGCTGAAAGGGGAGAAATCAGAATAAGGCAAAGAGGAAAAAAGTAAAGATATTTGAGAAGAGCAAAAGTTGTAAGGCGAGAAGCAAGCAGAAAAGAGCCAAGTGGCATACAGAGAGCCAAAACTCAGCAAGAGTGAGTGTGAGAGAAGAGCTAGAGACCGAAAGAGAGAATACAACACAGACGAGCAAAAGTAGAACAGGCAAGCAGAGGCAGAAGCAAGTCAGTAACAATAGTGGCAAAAGGCAAAATACATTGGAGCTGAGCAGAGATCGAACAGTAACGCAGTGGCAAAAACAATTCAAAATACAGAGGCAAAAGACAAAGCAAACTTAAGAGAGAGAGCTAGATAGAGAGAGAGTGACAGACCAGAAGGAGAGAGATAACTACCTATGAACACACTGGAGCGGGATCTGAAAGGGCCCTTTTCTGGATGGGTGTACAGATGCAGGTAGGTTATGGGGCCTTGGAGAGACCTGCTTAATGGCTGGTCCTTATTGCAGCCATCATTAAGTAGATCCTGTGAGGGGGAGCACAGCTGGAGGTGGGTGGGGATGGGAGGTAAATGGGAGGTGGGATGCAGGAGAGCAGAAGAGTACGGTAAGGAGCATGTTGGTAGGCTATTGGAGAAAAGGCTGGGAAAAGGTGGGGGTAAAGAAGGAGCATCAAGAGCAAAATGTAGCAAAGGAAGGGACGTCAGAAATGGAAGACAGGCAAAAAGTAAAGACATCAGAGACGAGTAAAAGTGGTAAGGCGAGAAGCACGCAGGAAAGGGCTGAGTGGCATACAGAAACTGAAAAAGAGGGCATACAGATGTGACAAACAAAAGTAGAACAGGTAAGCAGCGAAAGAAACAAGTCAGCAACAATATTGGCAACAAGTTAAATAAAGCAGAAAGGAGCAGAAATCAAACAGTAGAACAGTGGCAAAAACAAATTCAGAACAACAGTGGCAAAAGCGAAAACAAACCTTAAGAGTGAAAGAGAGAGAGAGAGAGGGAAAGGTGTGACTGAAAAAAAAAGTCAAAGTACGTTTAGGCACATAAATCAACCTCCGTCTATATTTGTGTGTATTTTTGTTTGAGTGGGAACCTCAGTGTTTGCCTCAGCATATATTGTACAGAGATTTTTGGAGAAGGGCAAAACGGTACAAACTAAATTTGCTATATTTTGCCAAAAATATTCAACAAGGAATTTAAAAAAATACTATTCTTCACTTCTATAAGATGAACATTGGCACTATGTTTGAGGCAAACTGAAATAGATCTGTTTTTCATTACAAGTGCAGCACAGATGGCTCCCAACCAGTTTTATTTTCTAACAAAGCATTTTTAATTATCAGTTTTTATCTTTGTCAAAAAAGAATCTATTTATTCAATGCAAAATCTTTATCATACATTTTTTTTTGTTTCACAGTCTGTTTTGTCCACCTTTTATCGTGTGCAAAAATGTTTTGAAAGACAGACTGTAATACTATGTAAAAAGAATTGGATCAACTTCTGTTTGGTTCATTCGGCAAAGGAAGAAAAAAGTCTACAAAGGAGTGTTTGCTCCAATATTTTCCCAATGAGAAGTTCATACCAACTTGCCCGTCTTCAAATGAGTGACATAAATTGAGTTATGTTTGCAAAAAGATGGCAAAGTCATGATTACTGTCATTAAAACTTTCATGGAAAATTACATTGCGAGTATGACATGGACAGAAATATCTTTTTATTTGGCAAAATAGTAGAAAACACATCTTCCCGTCATCAGGGCCTATTTAAAAGTTAGTTTTACAATGTAGATTTTCTTTTAGAAAAGAACACTGTAATGTTTATAAATACAATAATACCCTACTGTGCATAGGTTCATCTCTCCATATTTAAATTATCTGAAATGACATTTGTTGTTGTATTCTTCTTCAGTTACTCACCTGTTTGGGCTGTCCATCAGGTCCTGTGCAGTCTGAAAAGAGAGAAAGTGTGTTTACTATAGCTTGGACGAGAAGCATGGAAGGGCAGGTGTGTGCAATAACACTGTAGGTTAAGGAAGCATCAGCCAGCTGCACTTAATATGAAATGAAAACTAAAATGACTCGTACAGGTCTGCCACACACTTCCCTCTGACATTTCACACCAAATAAGGTGAGAGAGAAGGGACCAAGAGGTCGGGGGTTTAATCAGAAAACTGAGCATGTGATGCTGCAGGGTGATTCTCATTCTACATGAAATTAAACTGGTACGTGAATTGCTTCATGCACAAAGATATGAAAAGAATAAATGTTCTTTAGTGGGAATTCTCCTGAGGCAAATAAAAACAAATTGTTAAAGTACTTCAACCTCTCTAGTTTCCACTCTTGTGTTTTTTCTCTCTGCGTTCAATTGAGCTGACAGGCCAAGTAACAGAAAGTGCAAAGGAGGATGGTCTGTCTCAATATCCCACATCACAGTTAAGCTATATCAATAATATCAGCAGAAAAAAATGATAGTTTCTAACATCCGACTCATGCTTTAAGGGAAATCTAATCTCCTGTTGAAGAATCACCCGGTTCCGATACTGTGAAATTGGGGCTGATCTATGAAGCTATGAAGCATTGGTCACAATTTACGACTAGTATTTTTGTGACCAGTGTGGTATTTTGCAAACAGATCTATTCGCAGCTATCACAGGGATGGAGGACTGCTGGGATTAGGAGACCATCATGTCTATGATAGCTTTCAAATAAAGCAATCTTTTTTTTTCAATTGCTGACTGTTTTCCTTAAAGAAAAACAAGAGTTTTTACAAAAAAGTTTAAGAATAACTCCTCCATATATAGGGGCAGATTTGCAAGCCCCTTGCGCCTCATTTACTCCACCGTTGCGTCACTTTTGTGAAGCAGCGGCGGCGCAAATCCTGTGCCATGGTGCGGGGTACTTACAACGTGACGCATCTGGGAGATGCGTCACGTTGTAAAGCCCTGCGCCACATGTAGGCGTTCCTGCACAGGGGGGGGGGGGGCGTTCCAGCGCAGGAACGCCTCCTAAAAGTGGCTGAGTGAAATCTACAAGAATTCACTCAGTCACTTTTAGGCCCATGCTGCGTCAAAACCCTGCGCCTGCCTGAAGCAGGCGTAAGGATTGACGCAGAATTAGCAAGATAGGGCCCCCCAGAACATTGCTGGAGCTGCGTCGCGCTTGCGACACAACTCCAGCAATGCGCCACTTTTACGGCACAGATGCATCACGCATCTGTGCCGTTTTTGCCCCATGGTGCGCCGCATTGTAAATGCGGCGCATCCCTGGTGGCGGAGCTGTGGCGCACAATAACTGGCGCATCCCTGCTGATCTGCAGGGATGCGCCAGGTATTGTAAATATGCCCCATAGTTTATTGAGAATTTGATCTATATCAGAAGAACAGCAATTGAAATATTTGAGACGGTTAGGGGTCAAATTCACAAAGGCTTTTTTTTAGGAGATTGGAAGCCACGCTACAGGAGTACTCTTTTCTGTACTCATGTATTACTGTGTGAATCGGCCCCAAAACATCCAATTTGCTAGAAGTAAAAGTGCAAGATGGGCACAGTTCTTTCATGTGTACTAACTGTATGTGAATGTTCCCTAAATTGTCAAATGTATTCCCATTTTAGAAGCTTTAGGACAAATTCATGTAAAAGTACATGAACGAGTGCTGCAGGAGAATTAGATTACACATTCCAAAATCCCTTAGTGAATAGGCCACTTAGTGTTTATAAGAAACCATTTTTTGAGACATGTATTTAATTACAATAGTATGATCAACAGACATAGCAATTGCTCTTGTATTAGACCCAATACAGTTTCCTGCTTATCAATGAAGTGACTAAATATTAGGCCAAGGCGATTTCTTTTCTTCAAGTGTAAGCTTGACACATAATTTTCGCTTGTGGGAGACTGGTTGAAGCAGAAAATGTCTGGTGGAAATGAGAAAGTCGATGCGTACCTCGCCCCTAAGCTCAGCTTTAGCAACACTTATCACGTAACTTTAGAAAATGCATGGAAAATACATTTAGCAGGGAGCTTGTATGACTTTTGTAACAGAGGGCATTCTTTTCATGTACTCGACCACCAAAGCCTAATTCATGTAATACAAGTAATTTTTGCAAAAATTATATTTAAAAAATCTTGTTTTCTCACCCCTATATGTAGGCTTCGAATGTACACTGAAACCCAACCCAAATAAAGTGTGACATTTTTCAGAGACTTCTAAAATTCATCCAAACAATTTTTAGAAAGCTCAAGCTCACAATTGTGGAAAACAGGGAACTTGTGGTTTGTGTGTAGATATAAAGGGCTATTTTTACCATTTTGTATATTTTTTAGTCAAACAATATCTTCACCAAAACCATTTAGATTAATGATTTTGTAAGCAAAAAATGCTTTGATAATCTTTATTCAAAGGGCTTCTCCCCTTCTTCTCCTGAGCCTCCTAACCTACAGGTAAAAATGTAAATAGATAATATTTTGTTTTCCAAAAATGAGCAGCCTACAGAGACACAACATGCTAAAAGGTAGCTTATTCATGCATTACTACACATATGTGTAATTATTACTAACCATTGTTCTAAGTAAGTGTGTGATTGTTCACAGTTTGGATATTACCTTTGCTGTTCACCTTTGATACCTGTAGCCATATTGCACTGTTAAATTTGAAAAAGACTCCTAAGACTGGATAAAGTTCAATAGACGGTCATGTATGGGTCCCAAAATGGAATCCTATTCCCTGCCCTAGTGTATTCTTCACCTTTAACTTTCATTTACACATTTACACAGACATTATTGGCCCACCACAAAGTGAGAAAAAAGCAAACTCGGAGCATTCTTTAAGACTGACCTCTCTTTGACAAATTTATGGAATCCTCCTTCTTCCAATCTTTCCTTACAAAAATGAATAGTTCTCCTAGTGTCACCCTCACCTTACTTCATGGCCATCCATATATGGATACTCTAAAACATCTTGCTAATCCACTAGGCACCCAAAACCTGGGCATCAAGCCCATACTCTGCTTAAGATGGTGGGATTCTTAAAACACCCGCCTAGCTTTAAAGAAAGATCATAGTTCAAATCAGAGTGCCTGTTGTCATAAGGCACTGCATAGCTGCAGTCCAATATATTACTCTATGGGATCTTATATCTTATTGTATGGTACCCAGATTACAGGTAGTGTTAACATTTGTGTCCCCCTGTCAGAAAAAATAGAAAAACTGGAGTTCTAAATCAAACATACGCCAAAATAAATGTTAGCAACTTACATTGACACTCAAAATGGTAGCAGCACAGGTCTTTGTCATAGACTTCTACTGGTTGGTGTCCACTTTTGCAGACTGGAACGACCACGGGTGGGCATGTGATTGTAGTAATGGTTCTGTTGCCACTCATCTCACATTTTGAGTTGGAGCAATTGATGATATGAATGATGGGGGGAGTCTACAATCAGAAAAGTTACATTGCATTTACACACACACACAGAAGCATCATATGTGACATTGGCCCAATATGTGTCCAAAATTATCGTCCATGTTAGGTGATAAGTTGCCATTGTAGATGGCAATGAAACTGTGCAACAGAGTGACTTCACCACTGCGCAGAGGTCAATAATGGAACATTCATGGAAGAAGACATTGCTATTGTTCCTCCATTTCTTAGGACGAGGTTCAAAATTTCTGGTCAAACTCAAAATGATGAGTCTTTCACCCTCTATTTTAAAAATCATTTAGAGGCCAATTTATTGATACATTACCATACATTAAAAGTCATTTTAAGGTTTAAAGTATGTTTTATTTTTTCTCACAATATAATAAACGGTGCCTGTCACCTTTCATCTCTCCTCTAGATTTGGGGGGGGCGGGGGGGGGGCAGACATATTTTTTCCCAATAGACAATTATCCAGTGGGTGCTAATATGCAATATTTCATTATATGCAATGATAGGTTTAACACTTCAGTTGTGTGTGATGCTGCAGACATCAAGTTCGTTTCTTCAAAATGTGCTTTGGAGAATGTATAAATTCTTAAATACAGAGCAGGAACTACATCGTTTTACTGTATTCTACCCCTTTTTAAGTTTCACCTGCACATCGCTTGCGCTGTGATTGCGAAATAGATTGTCTTCAATATAACTCTTAAAAGGGGTTTACATCCTGCCCTTACCTTTCATTGATTCATTGATTCGTGTGCTTGCCCACCGTTTCTGTTTGTTAAAACATGCTATTTCCTGTTGCTTTTTGTGAGCATTTCTTATCAGTGGAGCTTGACTCAAGTAGTCAATCCTGTTACCTTTTTATCCACTTTTGTCGACCAAGCGTGTTTGTCGGCTGCATGTGTTTTTTCTTGTCCTCCGCCCTTTACCTTATCTCCTTGCAGGTGCGCAACACCCATTGGACTCAAAGGGCTTCATGACAGAGCTTCCCGGGCGCACACACAGCCGCAACCAAGCACTTCACAGGTCTTTAAAAGACCATTTGCATGTTAATGAGGCCTCGCTGTTGTTTCACCACTTTTAAGAGCCCCTGCAGCTCCACTCTGCCTATTGCTTAAAGATTCAGCCCCCCCCCAAAACATTTCTTAGCCCCCCCCGAAATTTGGCTCTAGTTGCACCTCTGTCTCCCTATGTCTGCATGCATTTACTATGATGTTGATGATGTTGTTGGCATCCTAAATTTAATAAAGGGCTACAAAATGGTTGCTAATGCTGTCGGCTGCATTTGATTTGATTTATGTCCTCTGCCCTTTACTTAATCGTCCCATGTCAGCCTCCCACACTACAATCTTTTTAACAAGCCCTCTTCCCACTGTCCTTTCTTTTTAACCTACCTCGCTGGCTCTCTTTGCCCACCCCGCAGCCCTCCTCTCACTGCACAATCTTTGTTGCCCATCCTCCCCCTCTTGTTTCCTGACACCCCCAGCACCCCCAACTCCTGCACTGTTTTAAGGTGCTAGACATACAAATAAATCTCTATGGCACGGTTAGTACCAGCCGCGCCATAGCGCTTTGTTTTTATTTAGTTTAAGCTAGTTTAGAAACATAACACAGCCAAATAGATGGCACAGTTGATTTTGTTAATGTTTTGCAGAACATGCTGCAGCGACAGTGGATCTCTGGTGCATGCTGCTCTTTGTGTCACCAGGGCACACTGATGAAGATGAGAAAGCATGTGAGGAGGGGGGGTGGTGATGAGAGTGAGGCAGTGGAGCAAAGGCGGCATCAACCCCTTGGTCCGGAAGGGGCTCTTTTCAAGCACCTCCCATGAGCATGCTTTATAGGGTTTCGTCTATGTTCTAATCCACACTTGACTACAAGTGTGATCCTGTGCAAGCAGTACATAGGGGGCATATTATCAAGCCAGGCGATAAAATTATCGCCACTTTAGCGGCAGAAAACTGCTGCTAAAGCAGCGATAATGGGCTTGATAATATGCTGCAGAGAATTCCAATAGAAACCCATGTTGACACCAGAACATGGGCTGCTATTGGAATTTTCGAGGGCATATTATCAAGCCCATTATTGCCCCTTTAGTGGCAGTTTTCTGCTGCTAAAGCGGCGATAATTTTAACGCCATTTCTTGATAATATGCCCCGAAGTGATTTGCCCTAAATCACAGTATGTTGAGCCGGTGCAAAGACTCAAACTTGGCTCCCTAGTTCTATAATCGGGAGCTCTGACCATACCAGTGGTGACTCCCCCATTGGGGCGTGGGGGTGTTGCCCCACTGCTTTCTCGCAGTGCGAGAAGGCAGAAACATAAATGGTATAAACTACCATTTATGTTTCTGCCTTCTCGCATTGCGAGAAAGCAGAAGTGCCTCTGTGCCTGGTTGGGCGCGGAGGGAGTGGGCGGTCCTGCTCGAGGGCCGGGGGGAGTGGCTTACCCACTGTGGTGGGTACTGACTCTTTGGTCGACCAAACAGTCAGTACCCACAACAGTGGGTAAGCCACTCCCCCCGGCCCTCGAGCAGGACCGCCCACTCTCCGTCTTTCTCTATGCAGAGAAAATATCCCGGCTGGGGCGCTAGTCTGCTGCGCCTACCAGCGTTCTGATTGGCTTCCCTTGCGTTGGTAGTGGAGGGAAGCTGCCTGCTGGCTGCTTCCTGCAGCAGGAACACGCGGACCAACCAGTAGAGGCCGAACGAAGGCAGTGCGGTATCCCTGCGGCACTCAGGTAAGTTTTCTTTAATTTTTTGTTAATTGTGTTTTATTGCCCACACGCGGGCCGCGACCCCCCCTCCCCTCCGTCGAGCATGCCAGCCGCCACTGAATCTTTCTAAATTAGATCATTGCTAATGCGCTTTCCCAGGTGACTCCTCAAGTTAAGGTCTGGGGCACTGTAATTAGTTCATAGGAACCGGTTTTGTCAAATAGTACATAACACAGTTTACACTGACCTAAGAGAAGTGTGCTCTGGACTGTGAGGGGAGGAGTCAGACATACAGTAATTTCACCCTCTGGCTTGTACGTCACAGACATTCACTTAATGTGTGGATCATTCATTATCTTCAAGGAATGCATTCTATCCATCTGGTGCTGGTTTATTTGATGCGCGAGACATGGTGTCCATAGAAAGGTATGATTCGCTGTATAATGTGTTTATTAATCCATACATGTAAATCAGTAATTAAATTAAGGACAGCTTTACCCGGAAGAGCGCCTTGTGCCCGTTCACTGCAGCTCTCTCTGACACCTGCTTCGCCCATATGCTTCCTTGGCAGTGTTCCTTTGGGTGGGTAATCTTGTAAAGGAACACCCGATTTCATATCACTTCTAAATGATAGCGTTCAATATTTTCACTTATTACACCTTTGTCAAAGAGCTGTGTCTCGACAGCTCCACCCGTGGATTAGGAGGAGAGCGCTGTGCACCTGTGCAGCGCGTGCACCACCCAGCACCTGATGAACTTCTGAAGCCAGAATACAGGTGCCTGGAATCTCAAGGTGACCCCTAAGGGATTGGACCATGTTTACATTTTTGCTTTTGGCTACAAGTACTTTGCACTTGCCTCCGACGCCTGCTCCTCTGCCCCCTCATTGCCTCCCCTGCTACTCTCTATTTTTCCATGTATGTCTCTGTTGACCTGTGATTCTTCGGGCCTTCATGGCAGTCACTTCCTCTGTCCTCGTTCTGTCACTTCTTAACTTCTTGCTGCCTATCGCTAGCACGTAAAAGATGGCTTCTTACTGGTTAGTAAGCACTATATAAATACAATTAGCATCTTTTCACTTGTTTATTATAAATGGGAGTCTGCACTGTGGTGCTGCTAAAAATCAAAGGTAAATTCCCGTGAAATTAGGACACATGTTAGTGTTTTGCTTATTAAAAATCTGCATGTGCCTGTATGTTCCAAACCGTTTCACGAGGGAAAACATATTTATCGATGCAAAACTCGGAAATACATATTCTTATTCCCTACCCCGAACCCCCCCTTAGGTTGTTCAGACTCGCTCGCTGCGGTGCACTCCCACACAAATTTTACGCCCTACCACTTTCAAATGCCACCAGCCGCCACTGGACCATAGCACAGCATTCTTGTTAGTTTGCATTGTGTGGAGCATGTTTGCATGTTGTGCAAGCTAAATTTTGCGGTGTGTTATGGAGGTCACTGATGTATTTTGCATTGTGTGGAAGGACACTGAAATTCATTTTGTGCATTTTTGGGGTCTCCTGCATGTTCTGTGTATTTTGAGTAAAGCGCTACAGTGCTTTTTGTACCTTATGATGTATGTGGTTTAAGTGTATTTAATGCCTCGTGAGGCAGGCTGTTTCATCGTATTGCTGTGCTCTGTGAGACAGACGTTTCGTGCATTGTGTGGGGGTTCTCCCCGTCCAGACTAGCAGCACTGGGCTGCCGGGGTCCTTGCTCAGACTCCTGCTGGCGGCTGTGCGTAGTGCTGGGGGCCTGTTTGAGTATGAAGGTGCAGACTGCCTCCACCTGCAGAGCAGCTGGGGGAGGGGCGAGGAGAAACTTCAAGAACCACCTGAAAGCTCCTGGCTGGAAGAAGGCGGCCATGTGTGAGCACAGACCTTGCTAGCTCTGCCTCCACAGCCACTTCAAAACTGGATTCTGCTGACGTTTTCTAAGACTCCAGCAGTGGGTCAAACGCAGAAGCGGATCTCACACTGTGCTCCACACGTCTGTAATTGTAAATGACTGCATAGGAAATGACCACACTCAGGTTTGAATTTCTGTGTCAAAGGAGGCCATAATACTTGCTCCCTTTGTGAAGATGGGACCCTGGAACTCTTTGTAGCATGGGGTGGGTGTCAGCTGGACCTGAAGGGGTGTGGATTGTCTTGAGCCCTGAGGGGCTGTAGTGAGATGGCCTCTTGGGGGAAGTTTGACAGCAGTTAAATAAGATAAAAGAGGGGGCTGGCAGACAAGATGCTTCTATCTTTGTTGCCAGTGAATAGGGCTTTGTAGGGGGCGGCCGACCAGCGGGAGCCTGCCCCCCCGGGGGGTTTTGGGCCGGGGGCAGCCAGGGCCCAGTGGGCTAGTTGGTCTCCATTGGGCTTTTGAGCTAGGGCTAGGCTATTTTTGGGCTGGCTGGGTATATAGCTGGCCATTTTAGGTCACGGGCCACCATTTGGTGGTTTGTGACACGACAGCCAGTGGGGGAGGACTGTTGGCAGCGTAGTTTTGTGTAGCTTAGTAATTGGGCATTTAGCATTGTTAACGGCATCTAGTGGTAGCGTGGTGGGTTGGCAACATCCTTGCGGGCAGCCTGAGGCGAGCGTGGTGTCAGAAGAGGAGTGTGGGGAAGAGCGCCGCTTACCTAAACCCAGTGCAGCACTCCGCGGCCGATGACCATGGCGCAACTGGAGGATCTGTGAGTTTTGGAGGCGATCCGCCTCTTGGAAGACATGGGCCGCATGGACATGCTGAGGCCCGACGTCATGGTGACGCCCCCCAGGTGGGCAGTGAGCGGCGTCGCGGCGGCTGTGATCGCTTGCGAGCCACCGAGGGCCAGGAAGCGGGTGACAGCGGAGGCGGGGGTGGCTCCGTGGCCTGTATTAGTTTTTAAGGAGGGGGCCGGGGGGGGGCGGCACGGCCCAGGGAGGAGCAGGGGACATGGGGAGGGAAGCGGGAGGGAGGTGCCCAGTAGTGGAAGCGGGGCAATGAGAAGGTAGTGGTGGTACCAGGGCAAGAGCGGAGAGGCGGGAAAACCCCCCCCACTGGGGAACAGCGGCGGGTCCTCCCCATTGCTCATTGACAGTGCCGCCGAAGGGGAGGGTGCGGGGGGGACAGGGGTGTCAGAGGGACTGAGGGGTACACCCAGGGCGTGGGGGTGCAGACCAGGCCACAGAGTCCGGGTGGGGGGAAGTGCCAAGTGGGAGGGAGACACGGGTGTCGCCCAAGAGTCATGGAGAGGGAGATACCGGGCAAGGGGCGGGGGGAGAGGCCGGGGGTGGCAGGCGGGGAGATTCCATGCTGGGGGTCCATGTCAGCCTTAGATGCGGGGGTGGATGGCCGGCGCAATTGGAGGTCAACCAATGGGGGTTGGGGGAGCCGGCGAAATTGTCGGGGGTTTGGGTGGTACAGGGGTCCCGGCAGGGGTCCGGGGGCGGCGCGGTCTGCCGGGAACTGGAGTCTTTGGTATGGAGTGACGGGGAGGAAGGTGTAGGTGGGTGGGGGGAAGGGGTGTGGGGCACTTGGGGCGGGGGACAGAGGTCCGGGGCCTGGCAGTCTACCCCATCACGGCGGGGGTTCATTAATCTGGTGCAGTAGGGGCGGGGTGGGGTTGGGGGGAACCCAGGGGGGCGCTTGGGGGATGTGGGGGCCTAAGGGACAGGATTAACCCTGGCATGTCGGACTCCACTTCTTTCTTTTGGCAGGACAGCATGGCGAGGTGCTCGGGAGAGCAGCATGCGGCTCTACTCCACCGAGAGGATGGGCCGGCTCTGGCTTATGCGGGCGGTCGTGCTCCCATGAGGGACCTTAGTGTGGCGCCCTAAGAGAGGTGGGGCGGTAAGTCCACGCCAGCCCCACCCCGATGGGTCGATGCAGCCACCAGGGGACGGGGGTGGAGGTCTGCCACTACAGATTGGGACCCAGAGGAGTGGCGTGCAGGGCAGAGGAGAGGGAGGGTGGACTTGAGAGACCTGCTCCGCACCTGTTGGGAGCGGGCAGGCTTGAGCAGGCTGGAGCCCGCGGAGGGCGGCCTCTGCCAGTAACGCTTAGGGCTGACAGGGCTGGAGTCCGAGGAGGACGTCCCGTCCCAGTTAGATTACGATGAGGAGAGTGTGGAGAAGGGAGAAATAGTGGAGCAGGAGCGGGGGGAGGGTCAGGATGGGGGGGCTCTGAGTAATGCTGTGCCTAGTTTCTTGCAGAGAGGTGGACCCAAAGTGGACAGAGTGACGGCTCCACCTGCACGACTGGTTAGGCGGCGGGATCAAGTGCGGACGCCGACCTTGATGCCAGGTAAGGCACGACACAGAGGGGAGAGCGGGTCGGGCGGGGCCCCACAGGCCAGGGTCTCTGTTGGCACTGATGCAAGGGGGAAGGAGGACGTGGGGGTGCGCCTGAGTAAGGGAACATACGTGCAGGACACGGGGTGGGGCCGGAGGAGGCGGGTCCAGCCATGAGCGCGGCCTCGGGAAGAAAAGACGATGCGGGGGTGCCCAAGGAGGGCAAAGGGGGTAAAGAGGGAAAGGAGAGCCATGATGTCCCAGTGCGCAAGCTGCTGTATATGGGCATCACAAAACCTTATGGGGGCACACTTGTCGTTGGCCACCAAGGAGAAGATATGGAAGGGCGAGTACGTGGATATCTTAAAGCTCCTGCATCGCTAGCTGACAGCAAAGGAGGGGTCCAAGGAGGAGGAGCTGGAGTTGGCCAAGAGGTCGAGGGTGCCCCTGAACATTGAGAATTGGTCGGCGTGTTTCTTGATCTTTGCCAGTGTGTACTGTGAAAAGTACCCTGACGGGTCCGTTGCGCTTTCTAAATACATGGACGTGATCTGGAGGGTACAGGTCACGTATGGGGGATACGCTTGGTCGCACTATGACGAAGCGTTCTGGGAGCGGCTGGCCTGGGACCCGGAGGCAAAATAGGGGGAAATCGATTCGAACCCATACCAGCAGACCATGGGAGGGGCAAAGTTTGGAAAAACTATATACTCTGCCAGCGGGTTTCCACTCGCGCCTCGCCCCTTTCCAACCCGCCCCACCCCCGGGGGGGTGGGGCAAGGGGGAACGCCATCGGAACTACAGTGGGAGCATACTGGGATTTCAACAAGGGCGCTTTTGCGAAACAATATTGCAAGTTCCGGCACAAATGCTCCAAATGCGCATGGTGCAATGCTGGGGGACTGGAGCCCGCGGTCAGAGTCAGCAGTCCGCACCGACGGGGCAGCAGTCAGGGGGCAGGGGAGGTAGGGGAGGAGAGGGGAATCTGGGAAAAGGCTCATACGCCAATTAAGCAGGACCAGCTGGAAACCTTCTTGGCGTCTTA
The DNA here is from genome assembly GCF_964204655.1 of Triturus cristatus. Classification (NCBI taxonomy): domain Eukaryota; kingdom Metazoa; phylum Chordata; class Amphibia; order Caudata; family Salamandridae; genus Triturus; species Triturus cristatus. The sequence goes on from NC_140583.1 coordinate 752,087,642, forward strand.
TCCACGGACTGACAACACAGGACTGCTGCGGCAAGGGTTTCGGGAGGGTTTCTGGCTGGGGTACGAGGGTCCAGGAGCTGCCAGATGGGCCGAAAATTTGAAATCTGCCAACACACACGGGGCAGTGGTCCGGGACAAATTGGGCAAGGAGGTCCGGGAAGAGCGTATGGCGGGGCTGTTTCGAAAGCCCCCTATTCGGGACCTGATCATCTCCCCTATCGGAGTGGTGCCGAAGAAAGAGCCTGGAGAGTATTGACCGATTCAGCATTTGTCATGGCCAGAGGGGGCGTCAGTCAGTGATTACATGGTGACCAAGCTGTCGTCGGTATCTTACTCCTCCGTGGATGTGGCACGGCGGCTGGTCGCGACGGTGAGGATGGGCGCTCTCATTGCAAAATGCGATATCAAGTCAGCTTTTTGGCTGCTCCCGGTACACCCGGAGGACTATCAACTGTTGGGGATACAGTTCGAGGGGTCTATCTTTGTGGACAAGGTGTTGCCCATTGGGTGTTCCATCTCTTGCGCCTTGTTTGAGCATTTCAGTACCTTCTTGCAGTGGGTCTTTTCGTGGCACACAGGCAACAAGACGATGACGCACTACCTGGATGATTTTTTCCTGGTGGGAATGCCTGGTTTGGCGGAGTGCCAGCAGCAGCTGGACAGTTTTACCGCGCTCATGGGCTACCTGGGTGTGCTACTGGCGCCAGATAAAACACAGGGTCCCAGCACGGTGCTGTCATTTCTGGGCATAGAGGTAGACTCGGTGGCCATGGAGGCCCACTTGCCGGGTGATAAGAAGGTGCACATGCTGCTGTTTGTTGACACCATGTTGGCAAAGCAGAAGGTGACGGTACGGGAGGTGCAGGTTCTCTTAGGGCATTTGAACTTTGCGTGCAGGGTGGTGCGAGCGGGGCGCACTTTTTGCAGATGTGTGGGCTTGTCCCTGTCCGGTTTGACACTACCGCACCGTCATCTATGCTTGTCGGGGGGTACGAGGGAGGACCTGCGCATGTGGTGGGCTTTCTTGGAGTGTTTTAATGGTATCCCCATGACCCCCCCGGAACAATGGAAATGGGACATGACCATTTCCTCGGATGCGGCAGGGGTGGGTAGTTTCGGACTGTATTGGCAGGGGAGGTGGTGCGCTGAGGTTAAGCCACCACAGTGGCAGAACGGGGGAGGAGCATTACATTTTTGGAACTGTTCCCCCTAGTGGTGGTGGTGACGGTGTGGGCACGGGAGTTGGCGCACAAAAAGGTGAATTTCAAGGTGGATAACATGTCTGTGGTGCATGTCGTGAATAGGCAGTCGGCCAGGGACCCACAGGTGCTCAAGTTGTTGAGGGTGTTTGTGCTGCAATGTTTGGAACATGACATTTTGTTTCAAGCCCGGCATGTGCCAAGGTGGACAATGACATTGCGGATGCTTTGTCTCGTTCACAGTGGCAGAGGTTCCATGGGCTAGCCATGGAGGTGGACGAATTCAAGACGCCAGTGCCAACGGGGATAAGGTCGGTAGAAGAGAAAGGGTCATACAACTGGTGAAAGGGTCAGTGGCTGCTTCCACCTGGAGGGCGTACGAGCAGGCTTGGTGGGATTTTTTGGACAGTGGGGCGACGCGACACGACAGTCATTGGGTGAGGGGCGAAGAGGTGGTGCAATTTATTCTGGCGATGATGGACAAAGGAATGTCCAAAGTGATAATTGAAGGCAAGCTGTCAGCCCTAGCCTTTATGGGGAAATTGTGGTGGGGCTATGCACCGTCAGCGGGTGAACTGGGTGAACGTTTAATGGAAGGATGGGCGCGGGAACGAGGTGCCACTACCCTGCAGCGCCTTCCCATAACGGTGGGTATTCTCATCGGCTTGATACGGCTCATGCCGCAGATTTGCCGCAACCGAGTGGAGGCCATTCTGTTTTCCACGCTAATGTTGTGGATGTATTTCAGGGCCTTTTGGGTGTCGGACCTCCTGGGGGCAAGGGGTACGGTGGGGGAGGTGGAATTGCAGACCAGGGAGGTGGCGGTTCTCTTGTGGCGCTCGAAGACTGACCAGTGGGGAGTGGGGAAGTGGGTTGTCTTGGGACCCGTGGTGGATCGGGTGGTGTGCTCCGTGGTGTGGGGTGACAGTTTGGCGTCCAGGGTGAGTGAGGAGGCGGGTTAGGTCTTTCGCCGGGCCGAAGGTAGCAGGGTGACAGCGGCTCAACTACTTTGGGTCCTGCGGCATGCCCTTCACATTATGGGTGAGAACCCCAGACAGTTTGGGACACACTCCTTCCGCATAGGTGCAGCAACGGATGCAGCGAGGAAGGGGTGGGGGAGGGAGGAACTGATGCGATTGGGGCATTGGAAATCGGACTGTTATAAGACATACATCAGGATGCGGGGTTTCGGGGAGGAGGAGGCCTGTTATTTCTGTTTCTTGTCTCACATATGTGTCTTTTCAGGTGCGGTGGCTGGGCCGGTCGTAGCAGGATTGTCCATCCTCATCTTAAGACACTCTTTTGTGAAACGAACAAATGAAGCGGGATTTGCTGGAGATCCAGCGGCAGTGGGCAGGTTGTTATGTCATATGGTCCGAGTTTATACCTAGGAGATGTTGGAGAGGGGCTGAACGGCCGTCGGACATAGATAGGGCGCGGAGGAAGATTAATAGGGACATGAGACTTTTTTGCAACAAGGAGGGGTTTGGAAGGATGGAACATCCAGAGCTGTGTTATGCAGCAGTGTATTTCTTCAGGGAAGATGGGGTTCATCAATCCCACTATGGCATGGAATTGTACATAGTGCAGCTGAAGGAGGCTTTAGACATGGCGATAGGTGTGTGCAGATACCCGAAGCGTCAGGAGTCCTAGTGTGGGGGGTCGAAAAGCCATTGGTGATGACTTTTCGAGTGGCGTTTTTCCTAGGTCATTAGTTGTATAATGATGCATAGTTACAGTTATGAAAGAACATAGGAAGTTTAAGTAGTTAGGTAGCTGAAGAAAGGTTAGGAAATTGCAAGTTCTGTTTATAATTGTTGCAAGGGGGAACATGTTAAGGGGAGGGGTGGGGGTAAAGTAGGAGGACAATATTTAGTGAGGTATAGTCTTGTACGTCACAGGCCAAGGGATTTTGTATGTAAGGTGCACCTGTTTCCAATAAAGCGGCCTTTTTCACACCAACAAGCTAATCTGTGGTCTGTGCTGCCCCCCCTTTTGGCCCAATAGGGCTTTGGGGGGGGCGTCCGACCAGCGGGAGCCTGCCCCCGCGGGGGGTTTTGGGCCAGGGGGAAGCCAGAGCCCAGTGGGCTAGTTGGGCTCCATTGGGCTGCTTTTGGTTTTTTGGTCTAGGGCTAGGCTATTTTTGGGCTGGCTGGGTGTATAGCCGGACAATTTAGGTCACGGGCCACCATTTGGTGGTTTGTGACACGACAGCCGGTGGGGAAGGACTGTTGGCAGCTTAGGTTTGTCCCGCCCTCCCTCCCTATATAACGTTTTACTTTACTTTTTTCTTTTGTGGGGTTTTTGTGTGCAGTCTATGCCTTTTTTGGGTTAGGTAGTTTTCTTGGGAGCAGGTGCATCGGGGGGAAGTTTGTATTGGGGTTGTCGTGGAGCAGGTGCTAATGTGGCTCGCTATGTTTCTTTGGGGGCGTTTTTCCTATGTCATTTGTGGTATAATGATGTATAGTTACAGTTATGAAAGAAGATAGGAAATTTACGTAGTTAGGCAGGTGAAGAAAGGTTAGTAAATTGCAAGTTCTGTTTATAATTGTTGCAGGGGGAACATTTTAGGGGAGGGGGTGGGGGGTAAAGTAGGAGGACAATATTTAGTGAGGTATAGTTTTACACGGCACAGGCCAAGGGATTTTGTATGTGAGGTGCATCTGTTTCCAATAAAGCGGCCTTTTTCACACCAACAAGCTAGTCTGTGGTCTGTGCTGCCCCCCCTTTTGGCCCAAACAAAGGATTTTGGCATTTCATAAAGACACACGTGAACTGATCAATGTAATCCCCAATGGGAGACTGTTCCAAACTGAAGGTTCAAATTAGGAAAGAGGCCTGCCTTCAGCACTGTTCTTCTTCATACAAAGTACTGGAAAAGCAATTAAGAATTCAAAAAAAGATCTCAGGATGGTTGATGATCCTGAAACTGAGTAATTAAAGAAGGTGTGTCTATGTCCTTAAAAGATCTTATACATCGGAGTCAGAGTCTGACTGCAAAAGCACTTTCTGCTAAGAACTCTTTGAAGTGAGCTATGGTGAGACTGCACAATCACTACAGAACTCTCTTGATACTGCTTCTGTGGCAGATCTGATAATGATGGTGTCAAATGCTCTCTTGTGAGACTGCTGATAAATGAGATATTGCAAGACTGCTGATGCGCTAGCTTTCATGAGAATGTTGCTCCATGAGCTCTTCTGCAGATGCTGATATACAAAAATTGTGATAATACTGGTGCACAAAGTATCTAGAAACTGGTGAGGCACAAACTCTCATGATGATTCAAGCATGTGATCTCTTGTAACACAACTCTTACATGAACTTTCTTGAGACTTCCGCCATACCTTCACTGGTAAGTCCGCTGCCACACATGCCTTTTATTATGGCAAATGTATGTTTTCATTGCAGCCAATGACTAAGTGACTTATCAAGGAGTACAGTAGATAGACCGCCTATAATTACTCTTCATTTTCATACAGAAAGCTCTTACCAAGCTAACAAACACCATCCAAGGCCCATACCACTATGAAAATAAAACAAAAAATAGCTGTGTAAAATATTCAATTGGACCAATCTGTGTTGAAAGATGAGAAGTGCCATGCGCTGAACCCCTTTGCCACGACCTCTGTTATCCCTGATTGTAATGTTCTGAAATGGAGTACTACAGTGATGGATGTCTTGTACTCACATTGGACCTCTCTTCACCCTGCACTCATAAATGCATAACTCACTATATGCTCATGTAGACTCCTCTCCCCTTACACTCACACATTCATACTTCTAACGCTGCATTCACACAAACACATCTCTCACCTTATGCCTTACACCGACACACCACTCGCCCTGCACTCATACAGGAAAATTAACTCTAAACTCATACAACACCTTTCCTTTGCACAAAGACAGTGCTTTTCCACCCTTGAACTTAAGCAGGAAGTCTACTCACCTTGTCCTCATGCAAGTACAACACTGGCCATGCACTCAAGGACTCACTAATCACCCTGCACTCACAAAGACACAGTGCTTGGCCTTCACACATGCAGAGGCACCTCTGCAGGAAGGAGCGCCTTCCTACACATTAACAATCTAAGGTGTTTCGCTTTTTCCATGTGTGCTGCACAGGGCAACACACATGGAAAAAGCAAAAACGAGGAGAAATAAAGCATTTCTCCTCATTTAGCCAAGTTAAGACCAGGTTTTCCCTGGTCTTAATTTTGGCACTGCCTTCTATTTACGCTACCCTTGATAGGGGGCAGAGTCAAAACCAATGGGTATTGTGGTGGAACGCCCACATCAACGCCCACCCCTTTCATGCTAAGCATAGCGTGAAAGGGGGCCTTATTTACAAGGCAGCATTAAGCCACATTAAGTGGCTTAATGCTGCCTTGTAAATAAGGCAAAGCCCCTATCGCCACAGGAACGTTGGAAAAAGTGACGTTCCCGTGGCGATAGGGGCTTGTTCATATGCCCTGAGTACTGTAAAATTAAGACACTCAATATTGTTTTTTTAAATATGCTTCAGCCCTCTTCACCTGCTTGTCTTCTCTGACACTTTTAACACCAATCAGAAGAAAGACTCCACTCTCATATCACTCAGTAGAGCTGAGAAGTGTCTTCCGCCCTTGCCCTCCTTATTGCTAGAGAATGGCCGGATTACAAAAACAAACATCAACAACAGATTTGTCAAACATAAATTTCGCCTCACATTTATCTATCATCTGCAAATATCTGGAATTTTATCGCTATCAGATTGCATTCAGGTGCCTCATGACCTACACACAGCAGAGTGGACCCTGGGTAAAATCCTGCAGCTGAAAGCGTTGCCTGTGTACGTATTGTAAGTCAGCAAACGGGTTACAGCATGAGGTAGTTATGTTAACTAAGCAAATCTGTGGGGGGGAACATAAAGAAATAGATAATATATACTTCGACAGAGCAACACTTATGCACAGTTCTAATTCATGGTTAGCGAAAACCAGTTCACTCAGGCAACAATTTACCTGAACACATATCCAAAGCAAATAACTGAAGTAAAATCAACAATCTGCTGTTATTAAACTGCAATGCACGCTTGTTTATCAAAACCAAGTGGCTGAAGCACCCTCGCGGTGCGAGGCAGCTCCATGCTGTACTGTAGGCACATGAACCCAAGCAAGCCAAGCCATGTGTAAAAGTGACTGGCTCTGAACTTTCCAATTCTTGAGTCACCTGAGAGGCACGGCTGGCTCTGTCCAACGCTATCCTTGCATGGTGACAGGGGGTATCCAGGCAGTCAAACGTGCAGGATGCGGTGCAGCGGGTGGAGTTTTGGAAAATAATAAGCTGTTGCAAATCTCACTGCACTGCGCATGGAGGCCCTGGTGCTGCAAGGGCAGCTGTCATATTTGCTGGAAAGACATTGATGTGGTATTGATTTTTTAATTAAACAACCACTGTCACATGTTGTAGAGCCCTTGCACCCCCGTCTGCTGTGAAAGTGGTCGGGATGTGTTCTGTATCTGGAGGCCCCAGTGGCTGCTTACTCTTGGTGTGTAGTGTCAAAACTCACCGGTGCCTGGACCAGCTTCCCCCTGCTTCTTTGACCATCGGTTGTGAAGGCATCTAGTGGGCTTAGCTAGGTGCAGGAGTGGCATCATCCAAGCTAGTTGCAGACTGGGCTAGGTGCAAAGCAACACGCTTGCTGTGAAGGGCCAAGGTGTGCTGACGGCTTTAGTGAGGCTTGTGGCCTGCAGGATTAGAACATACGGCGATATAGCAGGTATATACAGAAGGGCACCTAGCCAGCACTGAACCAAAGAAATATAAAATACTCATTACATCAGCAGAATGTTCTCATGTGGCAAAAAGCACCAGTCCAGCTTAAAATAACATGGCCGCCTACAATTATGAAGGACTCAAGGACTTCAAAAGCTTCATGTGGCTCGGTTTTAATGTAAATATAAAATGAGGTCTGGCAAGCAGAGAACAGTTGCCCTGATCCCCGTGAGGTGAAGAAAACTAACAAAGATATAAAACTTAAAAAACAATCGGCGTCAAATGAGAAGAGTTTGCAGCCCCCTCTTGGAGCTATGCAGGTTAGATCCAGTTTCCTGCCCAACTCAAACCTATAACCAGTCCTGCAGCTGCTCTTATGCTGGTTTCAGCATGAGAGAAGCATCAAGATTAGATGGAGCAGGCTAATCCAGTGCTTTTTTTGTGAATTAGGGACTTGTGTCTTCAATCCCACGGTTGTTATGCCTCTTCTGGAGTAGTGCAGCAGAAGTGCACATGCTGGGCTAGCCATCGCAAGACAACTTGTCTGTCATCCCTGCTGCTGTCAATCAGCCGTAATCACCACTGCTCCACCCTCACACTCGCCCGTAGCAAGCACATCCAGGACATTAGATTGGGACAATTTTAATAATGTTAATACATTTGTTCCTCATTTGAGGCAGAGGAGAGTCGAGCAGGCAGAGCGATTCTCATCTGCCCTAAAGAAGGAACGGCTGCTGCACCAAGCTTTATAGGTGTAAGGTGACCACTGTGTGCTTGGGAAGAAATATATCAGTACATTGTAGTGGATTTGAGATAAAAAAAGGGACTAAATCTTGTTTACATAAGTAGATCACTCAGCAAAGGTTTCAGTAACAAAAGGCTGACCTTGCCATTCCTACCTGTTTACTGGTCTGCTTAATCTATAGTATTTCTGTTCTAAAGGGTAGTCTAGAACTTTGCTTCCACGTCCCCCTCATCTGTTGCTGTTTGGACTTTTAGTATGCTGGACTCCATAGCTCCTGGAGAGTCTCCAGAGAGTCATTGCGCCCTGCTTAGGAACTGTTCCCAATGCATTGTGTATAAATATATCACTGTAGTCTACACAGGCAAAAGGAACATCAATGATGCAATGATTTAGACTGATGGGTATGTAATCACACCATAATTTATTATTTATGCATTTGTTCCTTCATTGAACACGGGTGCACTTCAAGGCAGCATGGTGCAAGTATACTACAACTGATCATTGAACAAACAGCGGAGAAAGCAAGAGGGGCTAGAAGATATTTTGAGTTTTTAGGGCTCCATTGAGCCTCAAATAATTATCAACAAATCAGTTGCAGCACTAGTGATGTTTTATCTCCACATTTTGTGTGGTAAGCACCCTGAGGATACGCCCACCACAACAGACTCATCTGAACCGATGGGTCTTGGCTTCTGAACTCAGTGGCCCAAAAGCACATGCCAATGTCAATGCGCTGTCTCTCAGAAAACCAATGCTCAGACTGCAATACTTCAGGAATGCAGTCAAATATGTAGACTTTGCAGAACAATTCAACAGAATTTGTATCTTCTGCATTTTCAATATTGTAAATTCTGCAAGCCTTAAATAAAGAGCACTTAGACATTTCCCATGCTTGAGAGGACACTGTTTTCAATGGCAATGGCATGAGACTGAGGTAGGATGAAATAAAGAATTTTGCAAGGTAAGTTGCAGGAAGCAGGAGGAAAGCACCTCCTATGCCTGACAAATCTTTGTTGATTGCAAAGGCTAGGTTCTTAACTTTTCAGGAAGGTAGTGGGAATTGATCTGAGCCAAAACGCAGATGAACAGCAGGCAGAGTCCTTCCCATTGACCAGGACCTCCATTTGTCCCCATTTAACTTTAGAAAAACTGGATGCCATCCAGCTTTGGACACCTATTTGGCATTCTCGCATGCACAAAATGGAATTTGTGGAATAAATAGTCAAATACAAGGAGGAGTTAAATATCATCAGCATAGGGAATTCTTAACTCTCAAAGTGGTAGAATGTATGTATATTGAAAGAAACAGGGGGCTAGTGGATCCCTTATCGTCACCACACAATACTGAAACCACTGAAGAATGGAAATAGGGAAGGGGTAGCTACCACCTATTCTGCTTAGCCCAAAAGGCCCTAATTCACCTGTCAGGCAAGGTCCAAAATTTTCACCACAGCAAGTCAGCCGACCAAATAAAAATGGATTATCGTGTCAAAAGTAGTGGCAGATCACCCAAAAGAAGTCAATTTCCCCTCATCCTTAGTCATACGAAGGACCTTAGGACACTCTGTATTACTGAGTCAGGTCCATGATGGCATATAAGGCACCCAGTGACTAATCTAGAGCTCCTTTGAACACTAATGAGCATAACTGTGTTTGCTGTTTGTAGATTGCCATTGACATTTTGATAGGAGGGGTGAAGGGCAGCATGCTGCTTCCAGAAAGGACTATTTGTAGCATAAGAGGAACGCAGGACAGGTAGAGGGAAAGGGCTGGAAGAGGAGTTCACAGGAGGAGCCAATTCTGGAGGCAAGCAAAGATGCACATTGGGGTAATACAGTTCTGTATTTACTACTGGTAAAGCGGTCACCAGTTGCTATAGAATGAGAAATTAGCCCAACCCCAGGAAAAGGAAAAGGAATCCTGCTTATGAGGCTTTCCACTTGGCATTTTCAGTTGTTCTCGGCACTCATCTGTGTCAAAGGCCGGTTTTGGCAACTTCATTTTTCCAATACTACCTTTTCTGAGATATTGTGTGACAGCATTGAATCTCTAGTATTCCCCAAGGGTGATTGGTTAAGACGTATTATTTACAACAGCTCTTCTTGTCCCTCAGAAGTGAAAATGTTGATTTATTTGCTATGGTCTTTCACTCACTCAATGCTTCTGTAGCATACATATTATTCTACAAGGTCTACTGTACTAATTAAAAAAAAGTAAGTTCAACTTACCTTTGCGATAGTCGATGATGCTGTCAAGCGAGTGCTAGTTTTTTGAGTTGTTGTACTCGTTTTAGGGGTTGTTCTGGTGCTTGTTGCCATAGTTGTTGAGGTTGAGGTAATCCGAGTGCTGGTTTTTGGTGTTGTTGTGCTTGTTTTAGGAGTTGTTCTGGTGCTTGTTGCCTTAGTTGTTGATGATGATGTCAAGAGAGTGCTAGTTTTTGGCGTTGTTGTGCTCGTTTTAGGAGTTGTTCTGGTGCTTATTGCCTGAGTTGTTGATAATGATGTCAAGTGAGTGCTAGTTTTTGGCGTTGTTGTGCTAGTTTTACATCCTTGTACAAGCTTGCAGCACAAAATCTCAACCTCATAATTGTAACATAATCCTGTTTCTTGATCTTTGTTGTAGCACATTAGACCTAAAGTTTCACTGCACACTAGCGATTGACCAAGTTCATTTATTGGTACTGTGGGGAAGCTTTGAGCTCTACACTTAACTTCCTTGGGAGCTTCACATACATCATATCCTTTATCCCTTAAATTTGCAAATGATTCAAAGTCTCCACTTGTAGGACCTGGTTCAGGGTAGCTGACATCATACCAAGGAGACCACTCACAAACCTCATAGACACAGCCAGTAGTTGTGGAGTATTGGGTTGTGGTTGATGGTGTTGTGGAGGCAGAAGTTGTGCTTGTTTTAGGAGTTGTTCTGGTGCTTGTTGTCTTAGTTGTCGATGATGATGTCAAGTGAGTGCTAGTTTTTGGCGTTGTTGTGCTAGTTTTACATCCTTGTACAAGCTTGCAGCACAAAATCTCAACCTCATAATTGTAACACAATCCTGTTTCTTGATCCTTGTTGTAGCACATTAGACCTAAAGTTTCACTGCACACTAGCGATTGACCAAGTTCATTGATTGGTACTGTGGGGAAGCTTTGAGCTCTACACTTAACTTCCTTGGGAGCTTCACATACATCATATCCTTTATCCCTTAAATTTGCAAATGATTCAAAGTCTCCACTTGTAGGACCTGGTTCAGGGTAGCTGACATCATACCAAGGAGACCACTCACAAACCTCATAGACACAGCCAGTAGTTGTGGAGTATTGGGTTGTGGTTGATGGTGTTGTGGAGGCAGAAGTTGTGCTCGTTTTAGGAGTTGTTCTGGTGCTTGTTGTCTTAGTTGTCGATGATGATGTCAAGTGAGTGCTAGTTTTTGGCGTTGTTGTGCTAGTTTTACATCCTTGTACAAGCTTGCAGCACAAAATCTCAACCTCATAATTGTAGCATAATCCTGATCCTTGGTCCTTGTTGTAGCACATGAGACCTAAAGTTTCACTGCACACTAGAGACTGACCAAGCTCAATTATTGGTACTGTGGGGAAGTCTTTAGCTCTGCACTTAACTTCCTTGGGAACTTCACATACATCATATCCATTAGCCTTTAAATTTTCAAATGATTCAAAGTCTCCATTTGTAGGACCTGGTTGTGGGAAGCTGACATCATACCAAGGAGACCACTCACAAACCTCATAGACACAGCCAGTTGTTGTGGAGTATTGGGTTGTGGTTGATGGTGTTGTGGAGGCAGAAGTTGTGCTTGTTTTAGGAGTTGTTCTGGTACTTGTTGACTTAGTTGTCGATGATGATGTCAAGTGAGTGCTAGTTTTTGGCGTTGTTGTGCTAGTTTTACATCCTTGTACAAGCTTGCAGCACAAAATCTCAACCTCATAATTGTAACATAATCCTGTTTCTTGATCCTTGTTGTAGCACATTAGACCTAAAGTTTCACTGCACACTAGCGATTGACCAAGTTCATTTATTGGTACTGTGGGGAAGCTTTGAGCTCTACACTTAACTTCCTTGGGAGCTTCACATACATCATATCCTTTATCCCTTACATTTGCAAATGATTCAAAGTCTCCACTTGTAGGACCTGGTTCAGGGTAGCTGACATCATACCAAGGAGACCACTCACAAACCTCATAGACACAGCCAGTAGTTGTGGAGTATTGGGTTGTGGTTGATGGTGTTGTGGAGGCAGAAGTTGTGCTCGTTTTAGGACTTGTTCTGGTGCTTGTAGTCTTGGTTGTCGATGATGATGTCAAGTGAGTGCTCGTTTTTGGCGTTGTTGTGCTAGTTTTACATCCTTGTACAAGCTTGCAGCACAAAATCTCAACCTCATAATTGTAGCATAATCCTGATCCTTGGTCCTTGTTGTAGCACATGAGACCTAAAGTTTCACTGCACACTAGAGACTGACCAAGTTCAATTATTGGTACTGTGGGGAAGTCTTTAGCTCGGCACTTAACTTCCTTGGGAACTTCACATACATCATATCCATTAGCCTTTAAATTTTCAAATGATTCAAAGTCTCCATTTGTAGGACCTGGTTGTGGGAAGCTGACATCATACCAAGGAGACCACTCGCAAACCTCATAGACACAGCCAGTAGTTGTGGAGTATTGGGTTGTGGTTGATGGTGTTGTGGAGGCAGAAGTTGTGCTCGTTTTAGGAGTTGTTCTGGTGCTTGTTGTCTTAGTTGTCGATGATGATGTCAAGTGAGTGCTAGTTTTTGGCGTTGTGCTAGTTTTACATCCATTTACAAGCTTGCAGCACAAAATCTCAACCTCATAATTGTAACATAATCCTGTTTCTTGATCCTTGTTGTAGCACATTAGACCTAAAGTTTCACTGCACACTAGAGACTGACCAAGTTCAATTATTGGTACTGTGGGGAAGTCTTTAGCTCTGCACTTAACTTCCTTGGGAACTTCACATACATCATATCCATTAGCCTTTAAATTTTCAAATGATTCAAAGTCTCCATTTGTAGGACCTGGTTGTGGGAAGCTGACATCATACCAAGGAGACCACTCGCAAACCTCATAGACACAGCCAGTAGTTGTGGAGTATTGGGTTGTGGTTGATGGTGTTGTGGAGGCAGAAGTTGTGCTCGTTTTAGGAGTTGTTCTGGTGCTTGTTGTCTTAGTTGTCGATGATGATGTCAAGTGAGTGCTAGTTTTTGGCGTTGTGCTAGTTTTACATCCATTTACAAGCTTGCAGCACAAAATCTCAACCTCATAATTGTAACATAATCCTGTTTCTTGATCCTTGTTGTAGCACATTAGACCTAAAGTTTCACTGCACACTAGCGATTGACCAAGTTCATTTACTGGTACTGTGGGGAAGCTTTGAGCTCTACACTTAACTTCCTTGGGAGCTTCACATACATCATATCCTTTATCCCTTAAATTTGCAAATGATTCAAAGTCTCCACTTGTAGGACCTGGTTCAGGGTAGCTGACATCATACCAAGGAGACCACTCACAAACCTCATAGACACAGCCAGTAGTTGTGGAGTATTGGGTTGTGGTTGATGGTGTTGTGGAGGCAGAAGTTGTGCTCGTTTTAGGAGTTGTTCTGGTGCTTGTTATCTTAGTTGTCGATGATGATGTCAAGTGAGTGCTAGTTGTTGGCGTTGTTGTGCTAGTTTTACATCCTTGTACAAGCTTGCAGCACAAAATCTCAACCTCATAATTGTAGCATAATCCTGATCCTTGGTCCTTGTTGTAGCACATGAGACCTAAAGTTTCACTGCACACTAGAGACTGACCAAGTTCAATTATTGGTACTGTGGGGAAGTCTTTAGCTCTGCACTTAACTTCCTTGGGAACTTCACATACATCATATCCATTAGCCTTTAAATTTTCAAATGATTCAAAGTCTCCATTTGTAGGACCTGGTTGTGGGAAGCTGACATCATACCAAGGAGACCACTCACAAACCTCATAGACACAGCCAGTTGTTGTGGAGTATTGGGTTGTGGTTGATGGTGTTGTGGAGGCAGAAGTTGTGCTAGTTTTAGGAGTTGTTCTGGTACTTGTTGACTTAGTTGTCGATGATGATGTCAAGTGAGTGCTAGTTTTTGGCGTTGTTGTGCTAGTTTTACATCCTTGTACAAGCTTGCAGCACAAAATCTCAACCTCATAATTGTAACATAATCCTGTTTCTTGATCCTTGTTGTAGCACATTAGACCTAAAGTTTCACTGCACACTAGCGATTGACCAAGTTCATTTATTGGTACTGTGGGGAAGCTTTGAGCTCTACACTTAACTTCCTTGGGAGCTTCACATACATCATATCCTTTATCCCTTACATTTGCAAATGATTCAAAGTCTCCACTTGTAGGACCTGGTTCAGGGTAGCTGACATCATACCAAGGAGACCACTCACAAACCTCATAGACACAGCCAGTAGTTGTGGAGTATTGGGTTGTGGTTGATGGTGTTGTGGAGGCAGAAGTTGTGCTCGTTTTAGGACTTGTTCTGGTGCTTGTAGTCTTAGTTGTCGATGATGATGTCAAGTGAGTGCTCGTTTTTGGCGTTGTTGTGCTAGTTTTACATCCTTGTACAAGCTTGCAGCACAAAATCTCAACCTCATAATTGTAGCATAATCCTGATCCTTGGTCCTTGTTGTAGCACATGAGACCTAAAGTTTCACTGCACACTAGAGACTGACCAAGTTCAATTATTGGTACTGTGGGGAAGTCTTTAGCTCTGCACTTAACTTCCTTGGGAACTTCACATACATCATATCCATTAGCCTTTAAATTTTCAAATGATTCAAAGTCTCCATTTGTAGGACCTGGTTGTGGGAAGCTGACATCATACCAAGGAGACCACTCGCAAACCTCATAGACACAGCCAGTAGTTGTGGAGTATTGGGTTGTGGTTGATGGTGTTGTGGAGGCAGAAGTTGTGCTCGTTTTAGGAGTTGTTCTGGTGCTTGTTGTCTTAGTTGTCGATGATGATGTCAAGTGAGTGCTAGTTTTTGGCGTTGTGCTAGTTTTACATCCATTTACAAGCTTGCAGCACAAAATCTCAACCTCATAATTGTAACATAATCCTGTTTCTTGATCCTTGTTGTAGCACATTAGACCTAAAGTTTCACTGCACACTAGAGACTGACCAAGTTCAATTATTGGTACTGTGGGGAAGTCTTTAGCTCTGCACTTAACTTCCTTGGGAACTTCACATACATCATGTCCATTAGCCTTTAAATTTTCAAATGATTCAAAGTCTCCATTTGTAGGACCTGGTTGTGGGAAGCTGACATCATACCAAGGAGACCACTCGCAAACCTCATAGACACAGCCAGTCGTTGTGGAGTATTGGGTTGTGGTTGATGGTGTTGTGGAGGCAGAAGTTGTGCTCGTTTTAGGAGTTGTTCTGGTGCTTGTTGTCTTAGTTGTCGATGATGATGTCAAGTGAGTGCTAGTTTTTGGCGTTGTTGTGCTTGTTTTACATCCTTGTACAAGCTTGCAGCACAAAATCTCAACCTCATAATTGTAACATAATCCTGTTTCTTGATCCTTGTTGTAGCACATTAGACCTAAAGTTTCACTGCACACTAGCGATTGACCAAGTTCAATTATTGTTACTGTGGGGAAGTCTTTAGCTCTGCACTTAACTTCCTTGGGAACTTCACATACATCATATCCATTAGCCTTTAAATTTTCAAATGATTCAAAGTCTCCATTTGTAGGACCTGGTTGTGGGAAGCTGACATCATACCAAGGAGACCACTCGCAAACCTCATAGACACAGCCAGTAGTTGTGGAGTATTGGGTTGTGGTTGATGGTGTTGTGGAGGCAGAAGTTGTGCTCGTTTTAGGAGTTGTTCTGGTGCTTGTTGTCTTAGTTGTCGATGATGATGTCAAGTGAGTGCTAGTTTTTGGCGTTGTGCTAGTTTTACATCCATTTACAAGCTTGCAGCACAAAATCTCAACCTCATAATTGTAACATAATCCTGTTTCTTGATCCTTGTTGTAGCACATTAGACCTAAAGTTTCACTGCACACTAGCGATTGACCAAGTTCATTTACTGGTACTGTGGGGAAGCTTTGAGCTCTACACTTAACTTCCTTGGGAGCTTCACATACATCATATCCTTTATCCCTTAAATTTGCAAATGATTCAAAGTCTCCACTTGTAGGACCTGGTTCAGGGTAGCTGACATCATACCAAGGAGACCACTCACAAACCTCATAGACACAGCCAGTAGTTGTGGAGTATTGGGTTGTGGTTGATGGTGTTGTGGAGGCAGAAGTTGTGCTCGTTTTAGGAGTTGTTCTGGTGCTTGTTATCTTAGTTGTCGATGATGATGTCAAGTGAGTGCTAGTTGTTGGCGTTGTTGTGCTAGTTTTACATCCTTGTACAAGCTTGCAGCACAAAATCTCAACCTCATAATTGTAGCATAATCCTGATCCTTGGTCCTTGTTGTAGCACATGAGACCTAAAGTTTCACTGCACACTAGAGACTGACCAAGTTCAATTATTGGTACTGTGGGGAAGTCTTTAGCTCTGCACTTAACTTCCTTGGGAACTTCACATACATCATATCCATTAGCCTTTAAATTTTCAAATGATTCAAAGTCTCCATTTGTAGGACCTGGTTGTGGGAAGCTGACATCATACCAAGGAGACCACTCACAAACCTCATAGACACAGCCAGTCGTTGTGGAGTATTGGGTTGTGGTTGATGGTGTTGTGGAGGCAGAAGTTGTGCTCGTTTTAGGAGTTGTTCTGGTGCTTGTTGTCTTAGTTGTCGATGATGATGTCAAGTGAGTGCTAGTTTTTGGCGTTGTTGTGCTTGTTTTACATCCTTGTACAAGCTTGCAGCACAAAATCTCAACCTCATAATTGTAACATAATCCTGTTTCTTGATCCTTGTTGTAGCACATGAGACCTAAAGTTTCACTGCACACTAGAGACTGACCAAGTTCAATTATTGGTACTGTGGGGAAGTCTTTAGCTCTGCACTTAACTTCCTTGGGAACTTCACATACATCATATCCATTAGCCTTTACATTTTCAAATGATTCAAAGTCTCCATTTGTCGGACCTGGTTGTGGGAAGCTGACATCATACCAAGGAGACCACTCACAAACCTCATAGACACAGCCAGTAGTTGTGGAGTATTGGGTTGTGGTTGATGGTGTTGTGGAGGCAGAAGTTGTGCTCGTTTTAGGAGTTGTTCTGGTGCTTGTTGTCTTAGTTGTTGATGATGATGTCAAGTGAGTGCTAGTTTTTGGCGTTGTTGTGCTAGTTTTACATCCTTGTACAAGCTTGCAGCACAAAATCTCAACCTCATAATTGTAGCATAATCCTGATCCTTGGTCCTTGTTGTAGCACATTAGACCTAAAGTTTCACTGCACACTAGTGATTGACCAAGTTCATTTATTGGTACTGTGGGGAAGCTTTGAGCTCTACAGTTAATTTCCTTGGGAACTTCACATACATCGTATCCTTTAGCCCTTAAATTTGCAAATGATTCAAAGTCTCCACTTGTAGGACCTGGTTCAGGGTAGCTGACGTCATACCAAGGAGACCACTCACAGACTTCATGGACACAGCCTGGGGATGTGGAGTGTGTTTGTGTGGTGGAGAATGATGTGGGTGCAGTGGTTGTGCTTATTGTGCTTGTACACCCTTGCACCGTCTTACAGCACAAAACTTCAATCTCATAATTATAACACAGTCCAGAAGATTGGTCCTTGTTGTAGCACATGAGGCCTAAGGTTTCACTACATACTAACGTTTGACTCAGTTCGTTTAAAGGAACACTTGGGAAGCTCTGTGCTCTGCATGTTACTTGTTTGGGAGCATCACAAATAGCATATCCTTTAGCCTTTAAATTTGCAAATGATTCAAAGTCTCCACTTGTAGGACCTGGTTGCGGGTAGCTGACATCATACCAGGGAGACCACTCACATACTTCATAGACACATCCTGTAGGTAATAAAAGAGGACATTAATATTAGTTACAAAACAATAGACATTCCGTAGTAAATTAAATACGTCTTTGATAGCTGTAATTCCTTAGAATTAAAGGAGATAAACATAACAGCTGGAAACTGAGAGATGCAGTAATATGTGTGAAGTATGGTAGCAGTTGTCAGCATTTTACAATTAAGTGTTCAAAAGGCAAAGTATTGAATCGTTTCCTTCTTTTCAGCTTTTAATAGAGGGTTGCTAACTCTCATAATTAGTTTGTGTGTAATATTATTTATTTACCCTTTATGTAAGTTCACTAGAATTTTACAGCAATGGAGGACGAAATAATGAGACAGGGTTGAAAACCTCTACACTAAAAATAAGTAAATTAGGTTGCATAATGAGTACATTCAGTTGCAGTATTATTCCACTGTTTTGACATTTTAACACATCTAGATACTATTTGGGCAAAGATTGAACCTTATTAGTACCAAGTCTTAAATGGTGGGGCGCAACCCAATATTTCATTTGGAACTTGGTGTAACAGAAAGACTGTGTTCCACAAAGAGAACATTCAAAGGCATTAAAAAAAAAATCTAAATCACTGACTAAAAGCAGCAGTGGCGTATGCAATAAATGCTATAAAGGTCTTTGTATAAGAAATAATTCCTAATTTACTATTTTGTATTTACAAATATTATAAAGTCACATGAAGGCAATTTTCCACAGTAATACAGTACTAACAATGGTGGAAAACATCATAAATAGTGCAAGGTGAAAATGCAGATTGTGCAGTAAGCAATTGTGGATAGCGGAAATATTAATATACAATTAAAAGGTGATACATTCATTTCTGTAAAGGGACCAGACAAATAGTTTCCTAGTACATTTGCAGGCTTAAATCAGGTTGATGTTTTGACTCCATTTGTCAAAAAAATGGACACTGAAATGTTCAGACCAAAATGTGGTCTGAGATCACTTATAAAGGACTAACACTAGACTATCCAGTTGCAAGAAGCAGGCCTCTAGAAGTGCAATAATGTAAAAAGTTCTTGAACTATTTCATCTAAATTGGCAGCATGGTGCTCACAGTCACAAACTGCTTCAGTGGAGTCAATATTAACGTTTAATTGTATAGTAACATCTTTACATGTTCTAAGCGTGGAACATAGTCAGTAATATATGAATTCAAGATTCAGAAAATAAAAGGTGACCAGTTAACCTTTACAAAGGGACTACAAACGCACCGTAACATGTGACACTCCTATTATATAACTTTTGATCTCTTTGAGCTGGGAACTATTTTTAAATCTGCAAATTATGCAGTAAAATGTGGATTATGTGGCAAGTAAAGCATAATTATATATAAAAAGCTGCAGCATCAGTTCTTTCAGAAAATTACATTATTACACAAAATAATTATTCTATGTACCTAAAACAATGTTAAATTTCAAGAAACAAAGAAACTCGTTTTTGATGCATTGAATGAGATGATTCAGAAAATAAATTATGAGTAGAGGAAGCAATACTAGAGGATTATTTCACAAACTGTTACATGCCTTATTGAACCATCTCAAACTCCTTAATAGTGAAAGTGCTAACAGGGCACAATAATTTATTTTGATAGTTTTTTATAGCGCAAACATGACCCTTTACAAATTTACAGAGAGCAGAACAATAATAACAATAATATCATATTTGAGAAAAATACAGGATAAGGTGGATCCCAGAAAAGGGAGGGTACACTTTACACTGTTCAGAGAGCAGATGAGATGAACCATGAAACATAAATATCATACTCAAGAAAACTGTAGGATCAGGCAGTGTTGAGAAAAGGGAGGATAATGTCAACACTGATAAGTCAAAAATACTAAAGTAGCCGGTGAGAAGTAGTTATGAATGTGATTGAGAAAAGAAGGGCATCATAGGATCTAGGTAAGGAATCTGTTCATAAAAAGTACTTTGTCTTCTTTCTTAAAAGATATAGTTGAGGCATTCATTCTGACTTCAGTGGGCAAGATGTTCCAAATTCTCAGGGCAATGCGAGAGAACGATTGGTTGTAAGTTTTCTACTGGTGGAATCTCTGTGGTTTCAGAAGTAAGTTGTTGGAGCTACTAGATGATCTGGAGCCACTAGAAAGTTTGAGCTTCTGAGCAAGATGCCTAATGGTTTTGAAGTGGAGTGCTTTATGAGTCATGCAGGCAACTTTTAGCTGAATTCTTGGTACATATGGGAGCCAGTTGAGGGATTTCATATCAGGGGTGATGTGGTTGTTTCTTTTTGAGGCAGTAATGAGACTTGCAGCAAAGTTGAACAAGGCCCTTAGAGGAGCCAGTTTGGATCTGGGTAGTCCAGAGAGGGTTGTGTAAAGTGGTAACTTCACTGAAATAAATCTTCATCCACGTAGTTTAAGTCAGGTAGGGTTTATTCACCTCATCCACCTTACACGCAGCTCCAACTCTCTACAAAGAAAAGCTCTCGCTCCCCCAACCAACATTCCACTTGGAATTACAATTGTAAAAGGTTCTCAAACCTTAAAGTGACAATGCAATGTCACACATCTTCCCTTCTTTACAATAAAACAAATAAATATAAATATAACCACATACATAAAATAACTATGAACTACATAGTTTAAAAATGAAAACAACTGTAACATGTAAAATCAGACAAGTAAATTCAAGAGAAACAAATCATACATAATCTTTCATGTATACTGGAAGTCTCCGTACTCTCTGACTCCTTTCCCTGACACTTGTAAGTGCCCCAGGAAATCTGTTGGGAATGGAACAAGACGAATTCGTCAGAGAGCAAGAAGAATTGTTTGAAACTCCCTGCTCTTCGGAGGAAGGCAAATTGCGATTAACTACCACAACTCGATTTTTGTTCCATATCCGGCCATCATCGGTTTTGACAGCATTCTTAAATAATTTGACTATCAACTTGCAACTAGAGAACTTAGAACCAGGCTGACATCCAACTGGAGCTTTAATCTTTACTAAATCACCCATATTTACCTCATTAAACCGTGCAGATTTTCTCATATCAAAATCCTCTCAACCTGTTTATCTATTTCTCTATCCCTCCAAGAACCAATTTGATTATTAACCAAACCTTTGTTTAGTTTCATCCAACCTGGACATAATTTAGAATTTGGTGCCCTGCCTTTGAAAAGTTCAAAAGGCGATCTCCCAGTAGTCAAATGCGGAGACATGCGATAGGCCGTTATTCTTTCTTGCAAAACCTCTTTCCAGTTCAGATTGTTTGCCCTTGCAAGTTGTATGCTTTCTTGTAAAGTTTTGTTAACTCGTTCCACCGCCCCATTAGTTTCTGGATGATAGATCGCACTCCTTTTTTGGACAATCCCACATTCACCCAAGAAACTTAAAAATTCTTTGGAACAGAATTGCGGTCAGTTATCAAAAAGAATGCTATTGGGAAAACTCTCTCTTCTGAAAATCCCCTCCAAGAACTTGATGACACATCCTGTAGAGATTTCTCTGACTGCACCCACTTCAACCCATCTAGAATACAGATCTAACACAACTATTAGATAAGGAGTGTCACTCACATCTTGCAATGGACCCACTATGTCAATAGCTATCTCATCCCACGGGTATTTTGGTAATTTTCTACATACCATAGGAATCTGCCTAGTCTTTAATACCTTATCACTCGCACAACACTCCACACAATCCCTAACCAACCTTTCAATCTCTAGATCCATGCCTGGCCACCAAAATTGTAAGCTTATAAACTCTTTTTTCTTAACAATCCCAAGATGCCCAACATGAGCTAAACCAAGAAGTTTACTTCTAATGCCTGCAGGAGGAACAAGCTTGGTACCACGTGTGAGAAGACCCTCACTAACTGAGAGTTCATCACCAACCAAAGCCCATGGTTTTTCCAAATGACCATTGGATAACAGTGTTTCCATCACTTTCCTTATCTCTCCATCTTTCTCTACTTCTTCATTCCATTCTGACTCACTAATGGCACCTGATGTCACTTCACAAACACTGATACTATCTTCTTCTTTGATGACATCATCATCCAACACGCACCCATTAGGATCAACTAACCTAGAAAGACAGTCCGCAGACTTGTTTACCACCCCAGGAATATAGTCAACTTCAAAATCAAATTCCTGGAGAGAAATAATCCACCTCCTAATCCTTGAGGAAATTGAATCCAAACCTTTTTTAGAAAACACCCCTTTGAGTGGCTTATGATCCGACAAAACTTTCACCTTGGTACCCCAGATCAAATTCTTAAATTTCCTCAGAGCCCAAAAAATAGCCAATGATTCTTTCTCAATTACCGAATAATTTACCTCTGGACCTCTCAAACACCTTGAAGCACATGCAATTAACTTCTCTGCAACCTCATACTTTTGAACCAACACAGCTCCTAAACCCTTTATACTAGCATCCGTGAAAATGTAAGTATCTTGTCCCGGAACAAATGCCTGTAGCGAAGGAGCTTTCATCAACTCTTTTTTTAAAGAACAAAACTCATTCCCACACTCAACAGACCACTGAAAAATAACACTCTTTGCCGTAAGTCTCCTCATATTCTGAGTTTTGTCAGCATACCCAGGAATAAACTTGCTATAGAATTCTACCATCCCAAGAAAAGATAATAATTCCTCCTTGTTTGTAGGTTCCTTCATGTTCACGATGGTATCCACTAAATCCTTCTTTGGGAAAACACCAAGACCGGTAATGCAATGTCCTAGATAGTTCACCTCCTCAACACCAAATTTGCATTTCTCTCTCTTTAACGTCAAGCCTGATTCCTTCAAACGTTTTAGAACAGCACACACCCTTGAGTAATGCTCAGACTTTGATCTTCCATAAATCAACAAGTCATCTTGATAACATCTGACCCCTCCAATGCCTTTTAATATCCTAGTCATGATCCGCTGAAAAACTGCTGCCGCAGAAACCAACCCAAAAGGCATCCTACGAAATTTGTAGGTGCCCATAGGTGTCACAAAAGCCGTTAAATCTTGTGAGGACTCATCCAGTTCAACCTGGTGATAAGCCGAAGCTAAATCAAGTGTGGTAAAAAACCTTGCACCCTCTAAGGTCCCAATCATCTCATCTCATCTCATCAATGTTTGGCAACGGAAAATGATCTACTATCACCTCCTTATTTAGGGAGCGCAAGACTATGCAAAGCCTAAGCTCCCCACTAGCCTTCTTGGCCACGACAATGGGAGCCAGCCATTCTGTCGATTCCACTGGCTCAATGATACCTGAATCTGCCAACCGTTCAATCTCTTTTTCTACACCTATCTGTTCATTGATAGGTATTCTTCTGCACCTGGCCACAACTGGAACCGCCCCTTTTTTCAAACGGATGCAATGTCTGTATCCCTTAAGACAACCTAACTTCTCATCAAACACCTCAGGAAATTGTTCTGCAAACATTGAACCAGCTTCACCAACTTGCTGTATCTGAACCTGAGGGACCTTGTTAGGATTTAGAGTTACACCCAAAAGACGTTGATGAGGCCAGCCTAAAAGCGCATCCCCCCGTTTGGCCACATACACCTTGCCCGCAATCAATCGTCCACACAACTCTATGGTTGCTAAGAAATAACCTAACATTTTAATGGTTGCCCCACCATACCCTTGCGGAGAAACATCACTCTTAAAAAGTTTTATAGAGCTGTTAAAATGTTTTTTGAAAACATCCTCATTTATCATTGTTAAATGAGAACAAGAATCAAACTTGAATTCCAATTCTACACCTTCAATATTGACTGGATGAGAAGGATGAATTGCCTCCAGAACATCAACTTGAAAAGTAACAACTTTGACTTGAGGCTGGGCTTTTACTTGATCCCCTTTTCTCATTTTACTTCTGCAACACTTTGCAAAATGTCCTCTTCTACCACAAGTACTACACATCACCTTAAGGGCAGGACAAAAAGGTGCATTAGCTAAATGCCCTAGTCTCCCACACCTATAACATGTCGGCTTCCCGAAACTACCTTGCATATTCTCATTTCCCTGTGTAGGTCTATCTTTCTCTTTTACCTCTAAATCATTTTTTTGACTTGGCAGATCACCTCATCAACACTGATGTTAGTGGCGATAGGTTTGTTTTTCTCAACACTCAGCTCATCAACACATTTCATCATATGTTCCACCTGTTTTGCAACTGTAATTACTTCATCTAAAGGTGGCTCATCTTTTAACCAAAGTTCCTTCCTAATATTGTCATGAGCACATTTCAATACAAACTGGTCTCTTATCCTCTCTTCTGTAGCACCTCCAAACTTGCACGAAGATGCTAGTTTCCTTAAAGCAGAGAGAAATTCTTCAACGGACTCATTTTTTTTTCTGTTCACGCAAACCAAAATGATTTCTCTCCATGATGGTACTCAACCGTGGCAGATAATGACGGTCTAATTGTTCTATACAAATGTCATATTCTTTCAAATTTCTCTGTTCTGCGACAGTTAGATCAGGTAAATGTTCCAAAACTTCCTGTCCTTCACCTCCTAGACAATGCAATAGTAAAGAGTGCTTACATTCTGCACTTAGATTAGTTCCACAGACTCTGGCGTAATTCACAAAAAGTTTCTTCTATTTTTGCCATTTTATATTTGGCTCACCAGGACTTGATAAAAAAAATGGTGGTTGCGTAACATTCTGCATTCTGGTCTAAAATATCTAAACTAGATACTGGACACCTTAAAACAACACCCGTCATAAAATGAGATTTGAAAAATAAATAAACACAACTCTCATAAATAACCTCTCTTTTCCATCTCGTATAAACTCTATAACCTCTTACTGGTACTGTCCCTCACTGCAAAAAAAAACTTCAGTACTCAAATCCCTCTGTGGTGCATCGACATAGCATTAGTAAATTTAAGTCTCCATGCAATGTCACCACAAACACGTAAACTGAAATTCCAATAGAGCGTTATCTTCCTCCTCTCAGTGATGTCTTCTTGCAGCACAGAACAGTATATTTAACTCACCCTTCGATTACCCCGAAGACTGTAAAATAGTACATGGTTCTTCCAGCTGAGTATTTAGAAATGAAACAAACAATAAAAAAAAAAAATCTTGACTCTTCAGCATGTAAACAAATCGCTTCCGTTAAAGCGCACACGCAAATAAACTAGAAGAGCCTTCTCCAACTCTTCGCGCATGCGTGAACCACAGACAATGCTCTCACGTAATACGCACGCTGCCTGCGCTCCTGGGACATGCGCAGATGACTTCTCCTCCACGTCACTGACCCGCACAGCTGAACTGACAGTTGATACGCCGTCACTGGAACGCAGACCGCAGAAACCGGCTGATTGCCACTCCTTCCTCAAACCCCTTCACCTTGCCGGGTTTGTTCTTCTGGATCTCACAAACAGCCGCACACGAAGAGTTAACTCGTCCACAATCTTCAAAACCAACAGCTTATGAAATCTGCCGATTATCACCTTTCAAAGACGCGCCGGATGTTGCGGTGATTTTCTTCTTTAATACTCCCACGATCGTCGCCAATGTAAAGTGGCAACTTCACTGAAATAAATCTTCATCCACGTAGTTTAAGTCAGGTAGGGTTTATTCACCTCATCCACCTTACACGCAGCTCAAACTCTCTACAAAGAAAAGCTCTCGCTCCCCCAACCAACATTCCACTTGGAATTACAATTGTAAAAGGTTCTCAAACCTTAAAGCGACAATGCAATGTCACAGGTTGCACTTCCATAGTCCAACCTGGGAGCCACCAGTGCTTGCACTGAATGCTTGAAGTCATTGTTGGGAGGAAGAGGTTTAATTTTCTCATAACTTTCATTTGGTGGTTCACTTCTCTCATGGCAGCACTGATGTATTTTTCCATGTTGAGGTACTTGTTGAGAGTTAATCCCAGTGATCTCGCTGTGTCAATGACTTATGAAAAGCAGTTGAGGGCAGTTAGATGTTTCAACCATTCTTCAATGACAGGTGACTGATTGGGTGGGGCAATTAGGAGGAATTCATATTTTTGAGTATATAGTTTGAGGTGATTGGATACTAGCCAATTTTGAGTTTTCAGTAGAGTTGTATTTAGGAAACTGATGTCTTCCGGGGTGGGGACTTTTAAGTATACATGGTTATCGTCAGCGTACATGTGGTAGTGGATGTTGTATGAACTCCGTT
Organism: Triturus cristatus; assembly: GCF_964204655.1. Taxonomy (NCBI): domain Eukaryota; kingdom Metazoa; phylum Chordata; class Amphibia; order Caudata; family Salamandridae; genus Triturus; species Triturus cristatus. The sequence continues at coordinate 752,113,495 of NC_140583.1, forward strand.
AGAGGCTCCATGAACAGGTTGAAGAGAGTGGGAGAAAGTTAGGCTCCCTGTGACACTTCTAATGTGACCTGAGTGGTCTGTGACAGTGAGTGATTAACCTTGACTCTTTGAGTCCTGTTTTGGAGATAGGAGGTGAACCAGTTATGTACTGATCCTGTTAGCCCCGTACAGTGTTCCATAAGGTCTAGTAGGTGATCATGCTTAACCGTGTCGAATGGTGATGATATGTTAAGGAGGGTTAAAAGGCAAGAATGGTTCTGATCAAGCATTTTTAGTGCATTGTCCACTATGTGTGTCATAGCCCATTTGGTGCTATGACCTGGATGGAAGGCGGATTGAAATTGGTCTACCAGCCGGAATTGATCAATGTGGTTACAGGGTTGGATGTAAAAGCACTTTTTCAAGGAGCTTCTTCAGGGTAGGGTTATTGGAGTTAGGTCAGATGTTGTTTTAGTCAGTTTGATCTGCTTTTAATTTATTTAGGATGGGGGAACCTGACTGGACTTTAGGCAAACAGAGATAGTGCCATGAAGGGGGCAGCATGAACAAGCTTGGTCCAAAGTGGGAGTATCAAGAGTATGATCTCCTTGAAGAAGTTGGGAGGTAGAAGATCATTGAAGTGGTTTGAGGGTTTCAGCATTGTTAGAATCTTGTGAATGGCACTTTCCTCAAAGGTTTTGAAAGAGTTCAATGAGGTGTTGTTTTGGGGGAAGTGCCCAGGAGGACAAGAGGGAAAAGTAGTTCGGGAGGCAGAGAGGATGGTTTGAGGTGGGAGAGCACATTGCAGATCATTTCTCATGCTTTCTGTCTTCTGAAAAAAAAGGAGGCAAATTCCTCATAGTTTGGTAGTGGACTAGATCCAGCAAGTTTGAGTGTGCAGTTCATTGGTACTTTTAGAGCTCAAAAAGGTTTTGGGGCTGGGTACTATCTTGAACCTGATGGTTTCTGAAGATATTTGCTTTCAAAATTCTGATGCTTTTATAGTATCTGTTCCTCAATGATCTCAGATGCTTGAGGTTTTCAAGGGATGGAGCTGATCTCCACTGACGTTTACTTAGCCTCAAGTTGCGTCTTTCTGTATTGAGGCTACCATCATACCAAGGCTTGGAATCTTTTGTGGGAGCTCATTTTAGTTGTAATGGATCAATTGAGTAAAGAACAGTCTCCATGGAGCAAGTGTAGTGGTTTGTAAGATCGTGGACATCTGACATCTCTCCAGGAGGAGGCAAGATGTTGTGGCTGAGAGAGGTCAGTTTCATTTTGGTTGATGTTGTGCATGTTCCTTTTCCAGAGTCTGGGTTCCATTAGTTGAGCTGTTTTGGTTATTACAGCTTCCGTAATAAGAAATGTGATGCAGTCATGGTTGGTCCCCTCACAGGGGAGGATAGATTCCAACTGAATTTAATTGAATTGGGTTTGCAATGATAAGATCTAAGGTCAACCTTTTTGTTGTGCGTGGGCCTCTCACAAAATTGGGTCAGGTTAAGGTCAGCAACGAGGGTTTTGAAGCTTTTAACTACAGGATCATTCATATCATTCCAGTGGAGGCTGAAGTCTCAGGAAGATTTGAGTATACTATTGACCAGTGTTTGTCACAATGGTTTCCATGATTTGTTCTATGAAACCCAGATTGTCTCCTGGAGGTTGGTGGATCTTGTGTAGTTTGCAGAGAGGTCAATGCAAACCATAGGTATTCTCAGGTGGATAGAATGGGGGTTTGTGCTTGTTAACTGACAGGTTGATGCTGTGTATGCAAGCGATACCTCCACCTGGTCAACAGGGTCTATTCAAACCAGTAATGCCATGGTTAGGAGGGAGTAGTGTGCCAAGGATACGAACAAAGTAATAATTTAGCCAGGTTTCAGTCAGGATTAGAAGGTTAAGATCACGTGTGAGGATAAGGCACACAATATCTGCCACATGTCTTGAAGCTGATCTGCAGTTGATTAGCATGCATTTCAATTGGGGTTTGTGGTGCGCTGGGGTAGACTGAGGCTGTGCGTGTTGACCGCTCTATGGTTTAGTCTAGGAGCTCTATGAGAGTTTGCCGGTATGGCATGGATTATTCCCTGTTTATCATTGTTATCAGGGTGTGAAAATTTATATAACAAGAGGTGGGTTTAGATATCGTTGTCTGATAGAGTGACTTTATGAATAATTGATCACATGGGCGCATTGGGATAGGGTCTAGTTCTCCAACTCCATTGTGTCGGGGACGTGCAAAGAAAGGTCAGATTGGTAGGGAGGTATGTTGGAGATATGGCGGGCTGGTTGAAGGGTTGGACATGAGTGAGAGTATTCATTCTATGGTTCCTAATAGGACACTGAAAGTTTTTCATCTCTGTTGTGATGTGAATGATTCTATGTAAGTCATCTTTGAGATCTTGCAACATTTTTGTAATCTCATCCAGTCTGGATTGTAGTAAGGTATGGGGGTGGGACTGTCAGGTCTTGAAGCAGTGGGCAGGGGGTAAAGGGGGTGTTGGTGTTTGTAGAGTTAGGGTGCGGATGTTTTGGGGAGAAGGCATAGGGAAGGGCGGATTGGGGTAGAGGTAAGATCGACATTAGGAGGGGGAGAGCTCAACGGATGGGTGAGAAGAGTGCCAATGGTATGTGATTGGGTGTTATTAGGGATCAGCATTTGGGGAAGGCAGGTGAGGGGTCAAAAGTATTGTTGGGGTGAAAGTGTAGGTAAATTACACAAAATAACCTCAGCTCTAAACTGTAGAGAGTATGACTGTATACAGACCAATGTAAACTAAAGAAGGAGTCCTATATTTAAGGACGTATTCCCATCACCCACGAGGTGGCATGCTTATTCATCTGGGATTCTCCTCTTGACGGGGACCCCTAGCCCCGTCAAGGGCTACAACCCCCTCACTGTAAGGGAGAAGCTCAGGGATGTTTTTAAACCTGATAGGAATGTACTAAATCCTGATGATAACTTTCTATTGGCGGGATGGGCGCAGCGCAAAAAAGGTGATAATGTGAAGGGAATTAAAACTAGCTATCAGGAGCGATAAAACCTTTATTACTCTGCGGCTGGTGCCAGGATTAAAAACAGAGCATATTGCAGTTTGAAAAAATAACTGTAAAAGATAGACACACTCTGTTCCGCCCACAGTGTCGAAGGGGCTAACAACAATTTGAGACCATGTGGTGTTGTTCTGGTTGAAGAGATCAAGAGCAGTGATAGCAGGGCTTTCCTCTATTGTGCTAATCTATTTGTATAAAAAATTAGGTCATTATTATAGCTGTTTATTCGTGCAAAAGTAGGGGTCGAAAACCAGGGTATCTGGATGAGATTTGAGGAGTCTGTGTTTTAAGGACTTTGATGCTTTTTTTGATAGATTCAGGTGGTAACTCATTTTATAAGCATAGCATCTCGATGGCTCTAATCTGTGTTGGTTGTTCTTTGTGGATCCATGCAAGAAGCAAGCTGTACATAGGGTGACGGAGGAAGTAGACAGGTGGAAAGGGAGATGCAGGATTAGGGTTAGAACTTGTAACTGCAGATGAATGCCAGTTACAGGAAAAGGTAGAACATAATTAGGGCAATAGGCAACTCCAAGGTCTGCCGCAGGACTAAGTAATGTCAGAGTAAAATGATGATGCAGCCAGCAAAGGGGCAGGCAGCGAAGGCTGGTGGGTGAGGTGAGATTGTGTAGGGGCGAATAGCTGATGTGTAGAGGAGTAAACTAACATATTTGTTAAATAGAGCCCTTATGGATGGAGTGGGGGACAGCCTATTGACCATTTAAAGATTGCTGTCCTAGAGGAGGCTCAGTTATACAGTGAGGGTGTTTATAGTACTTCTTTCATTTCTTTAGTGGTGGCTGTTCTCCTGAGAGGGAGGCAGGAATTGGTGTCTTCATGATTGCTTCTGTGTCTTGGGATGCAAAGGAACAGCTGGTGAGCATCTGACCAGATTACCTTGGGGTGCTGGTAAAAAGACAGAGTAATTAGGGGTATGGCCAGTACCATACCAAGATGGCCACCACATGAGAGCTACAATTGTGTAGGTGTACACAGCCTTCTTTCATTTCTTTCTGGCTATTGGAGGGACTTAAGTAGTCTTTCTTTGTACTAATTGTACATGACAGTTCTGATTTTATTCCCATTGTAGATGTTTTGTGCCAACTCACAAATGCAGTACTGAATAGACTATACAACATTTCGATTTTGTGAAGTGTCATTTGTGGTCTTTATACCTGATATTTTAATTTAGAAAAACTTGAAATCTTGGTTTGTCAATACGACCTCCAACCCTGAACCTGGAAGTTTTGGGTCCAGAGTCTGAGGAACCAAAAATTTCAGGTCTAAGGACACCAATACTTGTAGTCGACTGAAGTGGTTTTGCAATTGAGGACACTGTTTTGGCCAACTTGGAATGATGGCCCAAGGAGAAACTTAAACTTTAATGCATCAAATCAAATTCCACCATGCCTTTAAACGATTTGCTGTCAAAGGCTATTAATGGAAACATACTTCTACCTCTGGATAATAATGGAATGAAGTGAGAATAATTGTATATCGTTTGTGCAATACCTTTATGACTGTTCTAAATCCTAATTCTTTCAGATTCTGGATAGTTTAAGAAACTTCAAAATAACATTAGCTTAGACCTTCGCTAGTAGAGTGTACAAAATAACCTTCTCACTGACATCAACGATTGGACTCATTCCATGTAATTTCATCCATGGGGTTACAGTTTCTTCCTCCATTCAGGACACATCTTTCCTTAACTCAGGTTCTACCTTCATACTCTACTTGACTCAACAGCATAGACCTTTGTAAGTGATTTTTAATATTAACAAGAAATTATCTATTTTGTATACATTTGTCCTAAAGTCTCACCTACAGACTGTTTGGCTGTGTGGTGAAACTTCATCTCACTACACAACATACAAAATGTACACTACATACACAATCAACATATATTTAAATGTTACTGAAAGGGTCTTTTGGACAGCCCCTTTCTGTCATTGTCTATTGCTGCTCAGCTGGCTTTTGTAATAGACTGAGAAGGGCTGTCTGTCAACATTGGTATCAGACTGCAGCATTACGCAGATTGTGAACCCTTAAAATGTAGCTCATGTACATTGAATTTAATGTCTATATTTATTAGTTTTTGGCAGCATTGGGCAATGGTCATAGCAGGTCTGGATCTCAACTCACCAAACAATGGGCAAGGTGAAAGCCTGGGCGAGACCTTGCTTCTTGCCTCTGCCCTGACCCTCCAACCACGTGGTCAAACAAAGGTGCTCTGCATTGGCTGTATATTGTCCAACATGGACCAAAGCACGGTCGGTGTGTGATTGCTTTGTCATTCACTTCTCTCAATGCCCCACCTGCATATCTGAACCTTACAGGTATTCAATTTGCAGTGTAGCAGGATCACCTATTTTATGTACACATTGGACTGTGGAGGTGAAAGACGTCGTCATGAGGGGTTGGCAAGCAAAGACCTGGTATATACATCTGTTTCCAGCTCTCTATCTTGTTTGTGGACATTGTGCCAGAGAGCCTTTCCAACATAACAGACTGTGTTGTGGACTGATGTAAATTTTTGCCAATCAAAGTAACGTATCCATGTCGATTGCTCTTAACTGTTGCTGTGTTCCTTTATGTATTTCAAACATTTTGACACAATAGGACCTGGTGACTTGTGTATAATTTTGTATTTAAGTGATTCCAGCATGGCATGTTTGTAGGGCTGGTAAGCGTGTTATGTTTGGGTTTACTCACTACTATTTCAGCAGAATTGGTATGGCGTATTTGGAAATGCACAAAGTGATGTGCTTTTTCTGTGTGACCAGTTACCTAAGGAGAGATGAAGAGGTGCTCAGCCTCGACCAGGTGAGACTACAGAGTAAGGTAGGCTATGGCTGAATGCATAAGGCTTCACAGCACCAGTGCCCTGCCTATCCAGTGACCACGATTATACTACCCCTGGGGACTATATTCAAAGCTTATGCTCACCTTGCATAAAAGGGCCCAGTTGCGAGTCCCACTCTGCTGCAGCTTTTTTCACAGAACGCCAAACACAAGAGGCCCAGCTGTCAGACAATCTCTTATACATTTCTGGCCTGACTCTTCCCCTCCTGGTACCACACAGCAATACATAGGGGGAGAGCCCTCTCAACCGAAGGGGGGCCATTACAGCAAAAAGGTGCCATCCTAGCAGAGGGACAGCAGTAGGATGCTGACCCACCTATGTAGCCCTGCAGGCAATGTGATCAGATAGATTTACTTCTGCCATTATATGGCTACAAAAAACACAGTTTAATTTTAGTTTTAATCTGTTTCATGTGCCACTGCTGTTCTTCTTCAATACAATACTTTTCTAGAAAGAGTCGTGATAATATAAGTATCTTACTCATTTAAAAAATATTTTTAAAGTCATATCACGGTTACTAAGCAGCGCCATTGTAATAAGTGCAGCTGCTTTTAATATGGAGACACTTGGAAACAGCATGCAGCACGACAGGAGCCTAGTCACAGCAATGATGCATGCGTGTGTTGTCATGAGTTAGGGCACTGAAGTCAGCCCCATTGGCATCGCCATTACTATCACTATTGTGAGGATATTACATGATGATGGGTTTTCTTCCCACAAGCCCATCGCTATTTCTCTATGTTTAGTTGTATTACCTGTGATTTACTCTAGAACAGTTCCCCCATTTTTCCACCTGTATAGAAAATCATCTTTATGTTTTTCATTCATGTTCGTCATTTGCTTGTTAGTCTCCACTTGTCCTTTTGTACACAAATGCTGGGCCGGCTGACTCAACATGCACACTGAATAGTTTTGCTTCCTGTATTTTTTCTCTGTTGTCTGGGTGGCTTAACACCTCTGCACAGAAGGCACACCACTGCATCAGGATGAAAGAGATGGATGTGGTTACCTGTTTGTGTGCTTGTTGTGGTCATTGCTGTTGTCAGGCACAGGTAGACCACGGCCACTATGTTGCCATCGGATCCGCAGGTCATGTTTGTGCACTTGCCCATCTCGCCTGTTGTAGTGTAGATCACTTCGTTGTATTTGTACACCTCTCCGTTGTATACACAGAAGCAGGCTGCAAAGAGCAAAGGCAACAATCAGGGTGCTTACAGCCAGCAGACAGCATTTAGAATCATGCAATGCCCATTACTGCAGCAGATTCCAATTTATTCTGTCATTTATGGTCACACCATGAACTCAATATTAACAGGTCACTTGGAAAGAGGGAAGAGGGGTCAGTACCTACGATTGCATGGATAGAACACCTACACATCTGATGACCTACCATGAATATCATATGCGCACTGTATTCCATTCACTGTGCAGTTGCTGAAAGACAACAAACACAAGCGTTAATCTACCATTCCTTGTAAATCAAGAAACTCAGAGTTTGCCTTTCGTAAAACAAATACAGGAAAGAAACTGTCCTGTGGCCAGAACATCCAGTCAAGTGGGCCCTTTCTGAAGGGACTCGTCGTGCTCAATCTTGACATCATAAGCTCTACACTTACTTATGTCACCTAGGTGAGGGCACCATCGCCTGAGAATACTGGATGAAGGGTTATGGAGCAGGTTATTCACAACCCCCTGAATTTGTCTGATCATTTAGTTTTGAAAGTTGAGATACACAAAAGTGTGCGAGCCACGAGCTAACTGCTCTTTCTGCCCTTTGGAAATCTCCTGTGATTTGAGTTAACCACCACTTGATAATTACTATAAAGTAGTCAAATTTCATTTTGGGTTAATATAATTTTTCCTTCCACAAGCCGGTCAGGTGTATAGATATCATGCTCCATGCTGGGCAGCACCCCATACCAAGAAACCATGGGGGATATTATGAAGCACCGCTTTAGCGGCAGAAAACTGCCGCTAATGCGGCGATAATGGGCTTCATAATATGCTGCAGAGATATCCCATAGAAGCCCATGTTGACAACAGAACATGGGCTTCTATGGGAATTCTCAAGGGCATATTATCAAGCCCATTATCGCCGCTTTAGCAGCAGTTTTCTGCCGCTAAAGCGGCGATAATTTTAACGCCGTTTCTTGATAATATTGCCCCATGTTAGACTATGGTGAGCAGCATGTTCTCATACACTAATCGGATGTGGGATCATGAGCATTTGCTACAGTCTATTTGGGTCACCCCGCATTCTGTCAAATGGCAATTAGGCTACCACCACCAATATTGTGAACAAATACAAATGTATGGGCCTGATTATAAACTGGCCTTCGCGGATGTGATGATTAGTACAACTAACAAAAATCCATCACTTTACAGTTCGAAATTTATTGAATGTGAAAATGATTGCATATCAGATTTTGGTGCCTACTGCAGGAGGTCGGACACTTAGGGCCAAATGTACGAAAATGCAAATATGGATTACCTAAATAGCGACTCCATTGGAATCGCTTTTTAAGAAATGCAAAATGATAGGTATGAAATTACCGATTTCCTTAAAGCGATTCCTGAGGAGTAGGACTCGCTATTAGGAAATCGCAATTAGTAAATGTTATGCCATTCATACCAATGGGCTGGCTTTGCATTTCTAAAACAACGATTTCCTATTAGGAAATCACTATTTTGGAAATGCTAAACCAAGGATGGCTGTGGGCATAAGGCTACCCGTAATGCACCCCAAAAGTCGTGGCACACATGTAGAGCACACAAATGCCCTAGGGGCATGTGTGTGCTCTATTGCACTTTAAAAAAAACATCTTGGGGTTAATTTTTTGAATTGCACATGGTTACCATCAACTTTGAGTCAATGGTAATTTCATTTCCTAAATGCTCATATTGCATTTAGGAACTGCTTTGTACAATTGTTAAGAAATCATGAATAGGAAATCTCTATTTGCAATTTCCTATTTAGGGAATCGCAAATTGTGATGTCAACTGGGTAGAAATTGCATTTTACAACTCCCTAAAGCCTTTGTACATAGGAAAAAGCTGTATTGCATTTCTTAAGAGGCCAAAATTGCGATTTAGTTGGTAAGAAATGCAAAAGGCCTTTGTACATCTGGCCGTAAATGCATTTTTTTTATTTTGCACATAGTTACCATCGACTTTAAGTCAATGGTAATTTCAATTCCTAAATGCCCAATTCGCATTTAGGAAATGCTTTAAACATGTGCTTTGGAAATTGCAAATAAGCAATCCCTATTTGCGATTCCCTAAATAGTAGTTGCAATTTGCGAGTTCCACGGGGTAGAATTCGCAAATTGCGAGCTTGATTTGGCATTTGTACATAGGAAAAGGTTATTTAGCATTTCTTAATGGGCTAAAATAGTGATTCAATCCATTAAGAAATGCTAAATGGGTGCGTACATCTGGCCCTGGGTGTAAATTGAAAAATGCAGTCCTAAAGTGATCCACAGTCTACCATGATCAAGAGCTATACTTTTTATGGGGTGCAGGGCATCTTTAGAGGATTATTCAAATGACTTGATTTCATAAACACTTCTCAGGTACGTTACAACAGACTTTATGGGCTTAGGTACCTACCAGGTCTGACAGCTTTCACAGAGATCCACCTTTTCGCCAAGCTCGTAGCGGTTCCCTTCGTCGTCGTAACAGCCACACATTTCCACACACTGGTTTTTATCTTCATCGTAATATGGTCTTTCTTCTGGGCACTGAGGATAGCATCCTAGAAAAAGGTTTTGAAGCCATTTTAAGCATTGAGACATAATTCATCCTGTAAACTGTTACGAACACAAAGGCAATTGAGGAAAAGAACTTGCGTAAAAATATATTGTTTTAATTTTCTTATTCTCCATTGAGTACAGTTTTTGTAAAGTGAATATTTGCATCTATTCCCTGTCCTTTTTACTGCCATGGCTTGTAAGGTAATGCAGAATCTTGAGCATTCATTGTCAGAGGATGGACAGTTTGAGTGGAGAGTGGCTAGCTGAGCAAGTTAGATTCTGCTCATGGTGGGATGGCCTCCCCTCGTGCCTGCAAACAGTATCCTGTCTAAACAGCACCCTTTTTCCATGCCTTAACATCTTTTGTTCTTTTGAACCCCTTGCCATGTCCTCACATGTCCTGATGCCTGATTCACAAAGAAACCCAGAAGCTGCACTAATAACAAAGGTGCAATGAGATTCTGTATTTATTGATAGATTTCTGTCTGTGTTTTAAGGTAAAGCGCCTGGAAAGTAACAGATTTATCCCTGGTGGAAGGGGCCAGTGTTCTCTGTGGGTCTCTGCCCTATGTGTGGGATTTGCCATAGACTGATGGATATAACTGAGCAAATTGATTTCATTGTCTCATGTTTGAGATGTTGGCATCTCATGTAAATAGATACGGCTTAGCTGTACGAAAAGCCAGAGAAGTGATGCTTGGACCTCATTGCATTTTGTTTAGAACTCAAGGAGCCTCATCTTGATGAGTTCCACCCAATCCACACAGAGCCAATCACCTACTATTGTGCACCTGAGGAATCCAAAGTTTATACTGATAACTCTGAATTTCTGTGACTTAATGCATGAATTTTAGACAGAACAAGTCTAATATGGAAAGAGGCAATCTCTGCTCACCTATTCCACCTAGTTCTGCACCATCTTGATAACCAGCGTCTCACCCTAAAGGAACATTTTTCCAAAAGAACAAAGACAGCCTGGCACCAACTCTCTTCTCTAAAGAAAGTGAAACCATTTCTTCCATAGGGTGACTTCAGAACTGCTGTTCAAGTCTTTTCACTCTCGCATTTAGATGCTGGTAATGCCCTACTACAAGGCCTCTCAGAATTCACACTGACACCCTTTAAGGACATTCTGCAAACTGCAGCACATTCCATCCAGGTCCTGAAAAATATAACCAGATCACGTTCTCCGCATGATGGAACTCGATTGGCTCCAATTGCCAGCTCGCACAATGTTTAAAACCAGCTGTATCATGTGCAAAGCCATTATGACCCACACTCCCACTTATCTTACAGACTAGCTCATCATCGCTGGTGGTTCTCAGCACACTCGCAGCCAAGACACCACCAGACTGCAGAATAAGAAGGGTACAAAAGAAAAAACGTGGCAGCAAGACGTTTTAGGTCATGCCCAGGTAGCGCATGCGCTGCTCTGCAAGGCATGCTGTATTATTGTATGGACTTGAAGCTCCGCCCACTCTCCACCCATATTTTTCATTGGCTCGAGTGATTGTTCTTTAGGAACTGTGGCTTTTCATTGGTCAATAGGCTTAGTAGCCCCTCATTAGTACCGCCTTGTCTCAAATTGTAACCTCCCAAGACGACACTCCCTGTTACATGTGTGGTTACTCAGTAGGCTTTAATTGCAGCCTCTGAGCACTATTTTCCTAAATAGATTTCTGCCCCGCTGTTGCTTTCAAGACAAGCTCTTTTGCAACCCTTTCTTTTTTTAAATGGCGGGCTAGTCCCTTTCTTTAGACGGGGCTCGTGTAAAAAACTGGGGCAACTGACATTATTGTGAAAATGTGTCATGGGGTGCTATTACAAAAAAAGCATTTCTTTGTCAACATGACAAGCAAATGCTTTTGTCGTCTGCCCATTTAAAAAGGGAAACGCGCTAGGAGCCAGCAGAAAGGAAAGAAAAACCAAAGGAAAACTTTACTGTAGCTCTCCCGGCTCAGCATGGGAGCCTATACTATAATATTCACTGCACTACAGAAACTCGTCCCATAATGCTTTGCGGGGCGCGTTAGTAAAAACAAATGTTTGCCCATAACTCAGACTGTGGTTGTCTTAGTACCATGGGACCACCACAAAACGATTCCGCACTGCATGCTTTCCCTTTCTAGGTTATCATCTGGATACTCACCTTCATTTGGAGGGGATCCCAAAATAATAACCTTTCCTACTGTGAGACGATTTATACATCCACTCTTCCATAGTTGGAGCTAATGCTCTGCATCTGGGAGGGCGTGAAAATAACTTTTCCCCCTTTCTTATGACGAGTCGCATGTGCGGCTATTAAT